>NW_004798398.1:70150-83511 GCF_000002075.1 Aplysia californica
GAGAGAGAGAGAGAGAGAGAGACAAAGAGAGAGACAGAGAGACACAGAGAAAGAAGGAAGTGTGGGGATGTTTGTTAAATGAAAAAATAAAATCCAAAATCAATTAATGATAATGTGTCAAACAATACAAGAAATTCTTCATACTCATTATACGTTATTGAACAATTTTCTTAGCTGTAACGAATCAGTTGGTCCATCTACTATTGAAAGATTTTAAGCTTTATCATAACATAAATTTGTTTGCTTCATACCCCGTATTGTAACAAAATCATAACCGTTATTCCATTCCATCCTTCAACTAGTTTGTGGGATCCACACTTTAATAAAGACTTCTCACTAATTTGTTTTAAAACAGTGTTGAAAGGAAACTTAGTTTTTGATCAAAGAGAAAAAAGATGAAGAAACGTTTCCTTTCAAAATGATTCACCTCTCATATTTTTGGACGTTCACTCAATTCAAAATTGTGAAGCAGAGTAATGACATGACCGTTAGTATATGGTGGTTAGGTAGATGCTTAGCCATCGCACACAGAAGACTGGGGTTTGGTTCCCACATTTAACCACAGACGCGGGTTTTCACTACATATCAGCTTGAGGAGGGGAGATCAATCCATAATCTTCCAACTTAGAAAACTCAACATCTACCACTCAATCAACATCTCAACCAAATTGGAATAAAGCAGTCTGCTGCCTGCCCACTATGTGACTACCCATCAGAGACAGTGGAACATCATCTGTTCTTCTGTAGAAAACTAACCGATCTGAGGGAATGTTTTCTTCCCAAGCTACCCCACACATCTAACTGCTTCTACTCCTCAAGACAACAATTAGAACAGACATGCAGCTATTACCGAATGGCATCATGCAGAAGAGTTAACGCTCAGATGCTACTGGATCGCTAACAACAACAACAACATCAGCTTCTGTTGTGCCATGGGTACGACTTTTGCCCTGACATACAGAAAACGGGAGTTCAAATCCTACTTGGGGATTAACCCTGGCTTTCAGGGATAAAAAAGCCCGCCTCTTAGATTATAACCTAAACTGTGTTGAGGAGGGTGTGAAAAAAATACTCACCACAGAACTCTATGCCATTAAGCAAGCGGTAGTCGGAAGCAATGTAGATCCCAGAGTCATACAAAAGTTGGCAGGTAGCTGCGTACTCATGAGGAGAGTACTTTTCTGTAGAAAAAAGTAAGTAAATTTTTTAAAAAGTATAAAAATCAGGAAACGACAAATGCCGTTTTTGGGACACCTGAATAGATATAAAGGTCTTGAACATCTAGCTCTCACTAGCAAAAATGAAGGCAATCGAGGCAGGAGTAGGCCCAGAGCAACCTACTTTGGGAACCTAAACAAATTGGTAACGGGTAAAGATCAGGGAAACGTAGCTTTTTAAGAGCATCTGAGTAAAGAAATGAATGGAGGACCAAGATCGGCGATGTCTGTCGCAGATCTGGCACTTGATGATGATGATGATGATTGAGTTAAAACCTACCTAAGCTATACCACAAGGCAGCCCCATATCCACCACAGTATTGGCTTTTGAAGCCGTAGCATGATGTTTTGCAGTTATTCGGGTCGTGGATCGTGGCTTGGACTGGCATCTGGTCAGTGCAGAAACAATCACCCCGGGAAATGGCGGCATACGTGGACCCGTTACCACTGCAGAGCTCTTTGCAGAGCAGCACGGACATATCTGGGTCATTCAGGAAGGACAGGGAGATGTCTTGTGTGGGCGGGTCCAGGCAGCCTTGGAAATCTGGGAAATCGAAACAGAAAGTGGTGTTTTTATGCTGTTTAGTTTTGTTTTTCTTTGGGGTTTTTTTGGGGGGTGGGTTTTTTTTTTGGGGGGGGGGGGGGGGGGGTAGAGTTTTTACTTTCTATCACAATAATACATGTAAACACATGAAACAGGTTTTTTTTTTCCTCACATTAAAAGTACTTGTTAATACACGAAATATGATCTTTTTTTCCTCACATTAAAAGTACTTGTTAATACACGAAATATGATCTTTTTTCCTCACATTAAAAGTACCTGTTAATACACGAAATATGATCTTTTTTTCCTCACATTAAAAGTACTTGTTAATACACGAAATATGATCTTTTTTCCTCACATTAAAAGTACTTGTTAACACACTAAACATGTTCTCTTTTTTCCTAACATTAAAAGTACTTGTTAATACACGAAATATGATCTTTTTTCCTAACATTAAAAGTACTTGTTAACACACTAAACATGTTCTCTTTTTTCCTAACATTAAAAGTACTTGTTAATACACGAAATATGATCTTTTTTTCCTCACATTAAAAGTACTTGTTAATACACGAAATATGATCTTTTTTCCTCACATTAAAAGTACCTGTTAATACACGAAATATGATCTTTTTTTCCTCACATTAAAAGTACTTGTTAATACACGAAATATGATCTTTTTTCCTCACATTAAAAGTACTTGTTAATACACGAAATATGATCTTTTTTCCTCACATTAAAAGTACCTGTTAATACACGAAATATGATCTTTTTTCCTCACATTAAAAGTACTTGTTAATACACGAAATATGATCTTTTTTCCTCACATTAAAAGTACTTGTTAATACACGAAATATGATCTTTTTTCCTCACATTAAAAGTACTTGTTAACACACTAAACATGTTCTCTTTTTTCCTAACATTAAAAGTACTTGTTAATACACGAAATATGATCTTTTTTCCAGACGAAAAAAATGTACTTTTTAACACAAACACGTACAATGAATCACAACTGATGAACATAATACGTTATTTCTATCGCCCACCAACAGCACTCACTTGTGGTTGTCTTGCAAATGAGACTCACGTTGTCGTATTGACATCTTGTGAACGCCACCTCAAAAGGCACGCCAGTCTCGTTGACATCCAGGCTCGGGATTGATAGACAGACCGGGAACACGGGGTAGAGTTTTCTCTCCCATATCCTGCAAAAGATCCCAACCCCCCAAAAAAATAAAATAAATGTGAGGCAGCGTGGTGAAATCAGGCGCTCGTCAAAATAGTGAAATTGAAGAAACTGGCTATTCCCACCAGTTTGGCAATTTTTATCAAACTTTTGATTTTTGGCTAAACCCCTTTATCGTCCTTTCAAAAACACATTCTGTGAAGATTTTACTGAAAATCAGGGATCAAAAGCACAAAAAAATGTAAAATTTCACTTTCAATGGACTCTCAATTTAAGCTATGGAAGTAAACAAATTTTGGCGGCCATTTTCTCCCTTATTCTACCTCTGAAAGCTGCCGACCCCATCTCCTTCAAACTCGAATATCTTGACTTCTCTACAAGGTAGATGGGTAGTTTTTATCATCAAAAGAAAGACATATGAACAATCATTATGATGATACCAATAACTCCACACGCACCAACATTGACGAGCGCCTGATAACACCCCGTTATGACACAAATATATTAATGAATAAATAAATGTGTCACTTCACGGTGGATTCAGGGGTTTGGCAAAATAATGAAATCGGAGAAATTGCCTTTATTCACCCGTTCCCCCGTCCTTATCTTTTTTATTTAGGTATTTCTTTCTTTCTTTCTTTCTTTAGTTATTTATTCATTTGTTTATTTACTTTTCTCAACAAACTTTATGTTCATTTAAAAACACATTTTCTGCATGGATTTTACAGGAAAAAAAGGTGATCCCTGGTACATAAAAAGATAGGCCTACAAATATGCAGTTTTCAAGGACTTTCAAGCTTCACAGGCCAACCAAACATTGACGACCATTTTCTCGCTACTTTTACTTCTACTACCACACCAACCCCACCGTCTTTAATAAATGCAAATAACTCGACAGATTGAGTATTCTTTTCATCAAAAGCAATACAAATGAACAAGCTTTAAGATGATATCAATAACTCTTTATACCCAAAAATTGATAAGCACCATTGGCGTTAGTAGTCTAGTGGTGAGGCAACGGGACCCATAATCAATAGGTTGTGGGTCCAGGGGCTCAAGCTTCCGGCCTGACGTTGCGTCCTTGGGAAAGGCACTTTTCACAATTTTTTTCTCACTTCATGCAGGTGCGGAAATGGGTATCCAGCCATAGACAGCAAAAGATCTTATCAGTATGCCAGCATTTTTAACAGCCTATAAAAATGGAAGCATGCACTGTATGCATTCCAGGAAGTTGAGATTGTTTTAGAATGCTATCAGGTCTGCTTTGGTAATAATGTATAGCTCTTTTCATCTTTGCAGAAGGTCAATTTAGCTAAAGAGAGTCCCAAGATGGTAATGATATAGAGATTGCGAAGTGCATAGAGCTTGCTTTTGAGCGGAAATTTGTTTGTTTTTGTTTTGTTTTTTAGTAGAGGGTTTTACGGCGCTCGCAACTGCATAAGGTCACATGAGCGCCAAGGGGTGGGTGTCAACAGAGAAGTCTTTACAGGGAATCAGACTTACTATGCTCACCTCTCTAGCTTCAACAGCACAAGGTCTGCATTGATAATCAAGGCACCCCAGACATAGCGGGTCACAAGAGAGTGACAAACATACAAAAGAAGTAGAGGAAAATGACAATAGTAAACATAAGGAAAGAAAAAGCAGCAGTTCCCTGTTGCAGATCAAGCACAGTTATGAGCGTGACAGGATGAATCAGCCCTTTTACAATTCTACTGTGCTTGAACGAGAAATGTCCCCCCCCCCCTTTGGGAATGGCCTAAAGACAATACAGTCCGTGGCATCGCCACGGGGGGTGCGGAAATTTGTGCTATACTATAAATGCTATATATATTATCTATTATCGCACAGCGTAGTGCACAACCTATTTCTCTCACCTCAGATCTGGGTGCATCCAGCTCTTTTTCCCCATCTGCCCGACGTCTACGGCCCCGATAGCCCACAGTTCATTCTGCCGCAGAGTGGCATCGGCTGTCGGAGCAACAGAAGCAGTTTATTTATTTTTTTTATAGTAGAGGGTTTTAATGTGCTCGCAACTGCATTAGGTCATATGAGCGCCAAGGGGTGGGTGTCAACAGAGAAGTCTTTACAGGGAATCAGACTTAGACTGCTCACCTCTCTAGCTTCAACACACAAGGTCTGCTTCGACTATCAAGGTACCCCAAAAAAGCAGGTCACAAGAGAGTGACAAACATACAAAAGAAGTAGAGGAAAATGACAATAGAAAAGATCAGGAAAGAAAAAGCAGCAGTTCCCTGTTGTAGATCAGGCACAGTTAAAAGCATGACATGAGTCAGCCCATTTACTATTCTACTATGCTTGAACGAGAAATGTCCCCCTTTTGGGAATGGCCTAAAGACACTTCAGTCAGTGGTACTGCCCCCCGGGGGGGGGGGGGGGGGGGGAGAAGCAGTTTATTTCTAAATGATCCCGGCAAATTGTGCGAGATGATGATGATAGTAACAACAAAAATAACAACAACAACAACTATAATAATAATAATAATAATAATAATAATAATACAATAATAATAATAGTAATAATAATAACAATCATCATAATAATAATGATGATAATAATAATAACAAAAATAGAACTGATAATGACAATAATAATTATAAAAATAATAATAATAATAATGAAAATAATAATAGGCCTAATGAAACAAATAATAATAATGAGAAAAAGAAGAAGGAGAAGAAGAAACATATTAATGACTATGATTACGATTATTATCAATATTGTTATTGTTACTTATGCCATTATAAGTGTAAGTATGACTACTACTACCATCATCATCATCACATCATCATTATGGTAATCATTTTTATTATCATTATCATGTTGTTGGCACAGTTATTATAATCTCTCGATTTAGCAACATCTCATCTCATTTTTGCCCAACACACACTTTCAACGGCAATCAAACAACCAACCAACAACCAACCAACCACCCAAACAAACAATCACTGTCATCATCATCATCATCATCATCATCATCATCATCATCATCATCATCATCATCATCATCATCATTATCATCATCACTATTATCATTATAGGGCAATTGGCACAGTTATAATTGATCTCTCAAGCAATGTCTTCACATCTCATATTCACCCAACGTAAAGTTTCAACAGCAGTTGATCAATCAATCTATCAATCAATCAATCAATCAATCAAACAACCAAACCACCAACCAACCAACCAACCTACCAACCAACCAACCAAACAACCAACCAAACAAACAAAGAAACAAACAAACCAACAAACAAAAGAAGAACCCCCACCTGCAAGCACCGATGTGATAAAGTCACGTTCCCCGGGATCCACGATGGACAAAGGGAAAGCACCGGCAAACTCCGACCAACACCCCGACAGCAGGTCACCTTTGTTGAATCCAGACCTGGGCTGTTCCAGGAAGCGGTAGTTCAGGCTGCTGTTACCCCAGCGGATCCATTCAGGGCTGATGGGATTGGGAGTTGTGTCTGAAAACGAAGGAATATGTCGTGTCATGATGCAGTGGAATCAGGCGCTCGTCAATTTTTTGGATATATTATGAAGTTATTGGTATGATCTTAAAGCGTGTTCGTTTGTCTTACTTTCAATGAAAAAAAAATAGGCCTACTCATTTGATAGAAGCTGAGATATTTTCAATCGAAGGAGGTGGGGGATGTCTGATTTCAGAGGTAAATTTATTGAGAAAATGGCCGCCAAAGTTAGGTGCCTTTCAAAGCTTGAAAGTGCTTGGAAACTGCAACATTACATTCGTTATGCCTTTAAGCAACAAATGTCAGTAAAATCCACATAGAAAAGTGTTTTTAAATGAGACTAAAAAGTGATGGACCTAAAAACAAAAATTCGATAAAAATAGCTAAACAAGCAAGAAAATGCTGGTTTTTTATCGATTTCATAATTTGGACGAGTGGCAGACATTAGAGCAAAGAATTACATGAGAAATGCCATGCCTTAGAAAAGCAGTAAACAAGACCAGGCGAGACAAAATTAGAAACACAGTAATCCGAGATGTCATGCATCACTTCCAACACTAAAGAATCAATTGATTTGGACACCTCATGCGATTACCAACACACCACCCAGCACAACGTGCCTACATAAAAAACTTTGATGGCAACAAGGCTAGAGGGCGACCAAGAAAGACCTGGATAGATGGAGTCAGGGACATATTAACAACTCACGGCATCCCCCTGACCCAAGCTCTCCGGCTGGTGACAGAGAGACGTCTCTTTCTTCCCGCGACACCCAAAAGGGTATAAGTGGCAGATAAAAGTACAGTTAAGTAAAGACGAGTGGCTGATTTCAACTCTATGACTCACGTATGTTATGCATCATGGTGAAATCAGGGTCTCGTCAAAATATTGAAATTGAAGAAACTGGCATTTTTCCCCCTGTTGTTCATTTTCGTCTATCTTTTTCTCTCTTTTGAATTTGTTGGTTGTCTATGGGTTGAACACCTTGCATGTCATATTAAACACTTTGCAGTCACACAGCCAGCAGTACAAAATACCCCATCTGGTCTCTCAGCCTGGAAAGCCACTGTAACGGACTTCTCGGGCCAGTCTCAGAACTGCGTCAGGTGGACCAAAATGGATAATTTTCACCAGCGCATTATTGCGCAGAGTGACCACAAAGTGTTAAAAACACATCCTTCAGTCGATTTTACAGAAAAACGTTGATTGAAGAAACAAACATGCTAATTTGATTATTACCGCTATCATTAGGCGACCCCAACTAAATCAATAGCAAATATCTCGTCGTCTTTTCAAATCAGATGTTTGTTTGTTGCTGTTTTTGTTGGTGTTGTTGAAGTTGTTGTTGATGTTTTTGATGATGATGAATTTATTCTTGATGTAGTTGTTGTTGTTGCTGTTGCAGTTCGTGGTGATAATTCCTGTTGTTGTAAAGTTAGTAATACATGGTCTGTCCCACTGGGGAATCGAAGTAAGGCCTTCTGCGTGTAACAAAGGCAAGAGTTTAGCCATTATACCAAACACAAAAGCCAGTACATAAACTCCATATCATGGATTAAATAGACAAACACGCATACATTACAACGCCTTTACCCCCACCCCTCTCATCTCCCTCTTTTTCCACATACCTCACCCCCTCCTTTCCACCTCCAACGCCGCCTCCTTTCCATCATATAGGCCTCCACCTCCCCCTCCTTTCCTACCCCAACCCCCCTCTCTCTCCCCCCCCCCAAACCCCCTCCTTACCTCCACCCTCACCCCCCCTCCTTTATCCCCAGCCCCCTCCCTCACCTTACTCCACCCTCTCCTCCTGCTTTCCCTCTTCTAACCTCTCCTTTCCCTTCCCCCTCCCCTCCTTCCCCAACATACCCCTAACCCTCCTTTCCCCATATACCCCTCCACCTCCTTCCCCCACCCCTCCCCCCCCTCCCCCCCCCCCCACTCACCAGTTCCATAGCAGGTTGTGTAGACAGCTCCAGATTGTGAAGTCTCGTCCTCTATCAGATATGTCTGGCCACTGACACGAACTCCATGATTGAAGAGCTCTTCACAGCTGAAGGCATTTTCACTATACGCTCCTAGAATAGTAGAAAAGAAAAAAAAACCATTCAGATGCTGAAATGAAGAATTGTAGCTATACTATGTGTCTACGTTATTTTTACATGTGTTTATATCCCTGCTCTTGTTTACATGATTATTAATTGTGGATATTTTCATTTGCATGACCTGATAGGCCTATTATAAATGAATATTATTATTATTAAATTTTTCTTCAGCTCAGGAGACAAAAGAAAAGCAGTTTTATCGATAAATTGATCTTGTTGTTAAGATAACCATTTAAGACACTTTCTCTGTACCTGCTTGGGATGATAGAATGATATTACATGAGCTTAGATAAAATAAACACAACATCAGTTACAGTTATATATCTAAATATCTGTTTTCCTTGATAAGACAACAATAAAATATAGAGAACAGCACTTGACAAAATCCTTGCTTTTTAGTTTAAGTCAGAGTTTTACGGTGCTTGCAGCACAATAAGATTAGAAGTATTCCAAGAGAGTAACAGACACAAAAAAGGAGGACAGATCAGGATGATAGATGTTGGATAGGAAAGAAGGAGCAAACCACATTAAAGCACCCACTAATCACCCACAAAATCCCTGCTTTGACTTTGAGCAGGGAGGTAAAACGGATGCTTAGTACATAGTAGGTACAGTTGAGGGCTATGGTGTGGATGACTGGCTCGAATCAGCAATGCAGAGTTTTTGAACTATTGTCACTTATTTGTGATTTACGAGACTTGTCAACCACGTGTCTTAGTTATGTGGAGGTGGATGATAATTTATTGCGAAAATCCCATCTACTACTGACTCTCTTTACAATACTGAAAGGCGTGTTCAACTTCTAAAATTTTTTTGGTTCCATATACGATAGTCCATCTTTCTGATCTTGCTGATGAAACTATCGCATCGCTTTTTAGAATCCTTCCTTAAAACAGGTTAATAATCTTTTTCTTTTTCAGACAAGATGCGTCTGGCAGTCTTTAAGTGCAATAATTAGTCTAAGATGTCTACAAAGACTGCTTTGATGTAATTTACTTTTAGCAGATTCATCTTTGAAGATGCATTCTTTGAAATCTTTTATAGTACATGATGATAATGATGATGATGATAATGATGATGATGATAATAACAGCATTATAAATTTTAAAATTCTAGTCTCCACCAATTTTGTGCCCTTTTTTTATCTTTGAGCTGTAAACAATGATGATGATGATGATGATGATGATGATGATGATGATGATGATGATGATGATGATGATGATGACGACAACATCAACAACAACAATGCAACACCTTTTAGTACAACAACTACCAAACTATATACAAGGCAGATCGCGCATGTATATATAGGCTATATATTGATCACCTGCATTCACAACCATCACTAGACTGTCCGCAGCACTCCCGCAGTACTGAAAACCATTGCCGGGACAAGGAGACCCGCATGTGCTCATTATAACATCAGCTTTGGCTGCAAGGTCAAGGGAAAAAACAGGGGAAATAAATCAGTTGAGCTTGCAGATTAGACCTCACAAAAACACTATAGCATAATACATTTTTAAAAATATAATAATACACCCCAAGACGGTTCGCACTTTCTATGAAATTCTAATAAATAGCGTTCTGAAACATCAATGTGTATTTAATTTGACGAGATCACATTTGTGAGGCAGCATATATAGTGGAATCAGGCTCTCGTCAAAATAATCAAAGTGAAGAAACTTGCATTTTGCGACAGGATTGTGAATTTTTATAAAATTTTCGTTTTTTGGCTCAACATCTTTCATGCCCTTTAAAGAACCCATTTCGGTGTGGATTTTTCTGAAAAACGTCAATAAAAGGCACCAAAAAAGTTAATTTTCAGTTACCAAGGACTCTTAAGCTAAAGAAATAACTAATCTATGGCGGCCATTTTCTCACTAATTTTACCTTTGAAAACAGGTGACCCCAATCTCACTCATTCGCAAAAAAGACAGGTGAACAAGCTTTAAGATGATACCAATAACTCTACATGCCCAAAAATTGCCGAGAGCCCGATTCCACCACGCTGCCTCACATTTTCTTTCCTTTTGCAATTGACCACTCTTTGCGCTTATCATAGACTTGTACTATAATATCCTACATCATGTACTGTGACATAACTTCCGTGTACCATTGAGCATACCAATTGAATCAATTTGGAGTCAAATGAAGGTCAAGGGTGGAAAGTGGTGTGCACGTATATCCAACTATAGCAAGACAGGTGTTTTGTCATTCATTAAGGCTTACATGGTGCGCATGCTTTGAGCCTAAGTTTTTTTTATAGACAGTGAAAAGCTGCCGTCAGCCATGACAGTGCACAGTCTAGGATATTATTGTAATGCAAGTCTATGGCTTTTATTCTGTCAGGATACATCATTTCCTAAAAGATAGCATCAAACATGGTGGAGTCTTTCAAGTCAAATTTGTAAAAAAAATCTGTACTCAGCAAATAGAATTTTGAAAGTCTTAAGGAGCAGTCTTGTGAAACTCCAAATCTTTGACGTCTTCTTCTTCTTCTTCTTCTTCTTCTTCTTCTCGATCGCATCACACTTGGAGTCTGGTATCTGTCATAAACTGGGCCGTCCTGCTCAGTTCATCTGTCAGCCCGTATAGCTTCTCTTGATGTCAAATTTCTCCAAAAAGTAGGTAGGCTACTGAGAAGTCCATAAAATTTTGTCATTTCTATTGTAGTGACGACAACCTCCTGAATTGTCAATCTCTAAAAACCAAACGCTAAACAACAAACCTAGTCCGCTGGGGTAGACGTTGTCATGGCAACGACACTTGTCGTCCATTAGCGCGGCGTACGTCCGGCCATCTCCCCGACACAGCTGAATGCACAAGGTCCAGGACATCCGGTCATCCGAGACCTCTAGGCCGACGTCGTTGAGGGACAGCGAGGCAGCTGAGATGGACAGACAGGCGGATCTAGGCTCCAGGGGGAAGATGGCATCTGTGGAAGTTTGGATAGACAAGAGTTCAGATTATGAGAGGAAGATTACAGCGAGATGATGATGGATGATACTTTTATAATTATGTTTGCTTTTGTTGTTGCTGTTGTTGTTGCTGTTGCTGTTGTTGTTGGGGTGTTGTTTTTGTTGTTTTTGTTGCTGTTGCGTTGTTGTTGTTGCTGTGTGTTATTGTTGTCGTCGCTGTTTTTGTTGTTGTTGTCGCATTACTGTTGTGTTGCTGTTGTTGTTGTTTTTCTTGTTATTATTTTAGTTGTTGTTGTGTTATAGTTGTTGCTTTTATTTTTGTCGTTGCTGTTGGGATACCGTTGTTGCTATTGTTGATGATGTAACCCAAATTTCCCCCACAGAGATCAATAAAATGTAAAAATATAAATGAATATAATATGTAAATGATGTTGCTGGAGCTGCGAAGTTGAAACTTAAGGGCTCCTCCCACTTTCTTTGTCTTCTGAAAACCAGTCCACTAATTCACATTTTATTCGAGTTTGTGTTTGAGTTTGAGTAAATAGAAGCACATCGACACAATAACGGTCATATTATAGATAAGAGAAGAAGCAAGACAGAGAGACAACAACAAAAAATCCAGAGGGAAAGAAAAGACGATTAAAACTTTAAACAATAAATGTAAATGAATCACAGAAAAACTATTCCCACTCACCTGACAAATTCCCGTTGAGGTACTTCTGTGGCACCAGGTTTTGAACACACATGAACCTGTCATCACTGTAACACTCTATCGCGTTGACCACCTCAGACTGTCTCTCCCACACCGTGCACGGGAGACTGATGTCAGCAGGGTTCAAATCCAACTCGAAGTCTAAACCTAAAGAACCGTCCGCCCATAGGTACGTGTTGCTGGGAAGAGAACGGCAAGGTAGACGTCAAGGAGGTCAAAGGTTAAAGGGAAATTTTTTAAAATATCCAGTGCAGCCTCTCTAGGATGACCTTCGATATAACGACATCCACTGTATAGCGACATGGTGCCCAGGTCTCAATTTTTTTCTTATATATCATTAGTAATTTTCAGTTGCCTCTCTATAACGACCATTCTCTCTATAACGACATTTTTTTCTGGTACCGACGATGTCGTTATAGAGAGGCTGCACTGTAATTAAAGGTCAAAGATTAGATTTTCCTAAGGACACCAAACAGCATTAATTTTGGCATAAATAATACACTCACTCACAGAAATTGATGTACAGAAAAGTGGGAAGACATGGAATAACATCAAGAGACTAGCCCAGGATAGAGGAAGGTGGAAAGTGTTTGTTCGTGGCCTATACTCTTTAGTTTTAGTAAGGGTTTAAAAAAACTCGAAACACAATAAGGAAGGTCATATGACTGCTGAATATCAGAGGTTTTACAAGAGAGTAACAAACACAAAAAAGGAGGAGGAGAGAGAAGGACAATAGGTTTTAATAAGGAAAGAAGAAGCAAACCAAACCAGAGCACCTGCCAACCACCCATGCCTATACTCTGAGGCGGAGTGAGAAAGGCAAGTATGACATTAACAGCTGTGCATGAAGCTGTGAAGAGCACATCTAACTCTTCAAAATCATAGCCTTTATAATATTCACAACAGACATTATAGAAAACATTATGGAAGGTGGCAAAAGGATCCAGTAAAATAAATGGAAAATCGGCACAAGGTTTTGAATCAGTGATAAATGTTCCATTTCCGTGGGGTCCTTTTGCTAGTATTAATTGGATTATCAAAACTTACACCATACCATGCACGAACATCACTAGTTAAAATAGAAAAAAACAAAATACACACACACACACACACACACACACACACACACACAGAAACAGAAAGAGAGAGAGAGGGAGAGATTGAGAGAGAGAGAGAGATAGAGAGAGAGAG
>NW_004798398.1:84598-86325 GCF_000002075.1 Aplysia californica
AAAAGAGACAGACAGCCAACATCCAAACAACCAAAAGAGACAGACAGCCAACATCCAAACAACCAAAAGAGACAGACAGCCAACATCCAAACAACCAAAAGAGACAGACAGACAACAACCAAACAACCAAAAGAGACAGACATCAACCAAAAGAGACAGACAGACAGACATGGTCACTCACTGTTGTCAGTAAAGTCACAGCAGAAACTTATATTGAGTTGGGTTATTATTAAGAGACAGACAGCCACCAAAAGAGACAGACAGACAGACAGACAGACGTGGTCACTCACTGTTGTTGGTAAAGTCACAGTAGACACTGTAGGGGGCAGAGACGTTGTCGTCCTGGACCACGTAGTAGTCGTCAACGTCGATGCCGTAGTAGTACAGCTCATTACACGACTTGGTGGTGCTGATGGTCGCGTCTGGGGACAGACAGACAGACAGACAGACAAACAAACAATCAAGCAATCAAACAAGCAAACAAAAAAGCAAACAAACAAATAAATAAATAAACACCTAAATACATAAATAAATAAATAGATTATTTACTAAATAAATAAGTAAGTAAATAACTCAACATCGTGTTGTAGTAAAATGCAAGGCTTCATGGTGAAATACAAACAAACTAACTTAACTAACAAACAAATAAAGAAACAAAATAAATAGAGTGTTCATCAAATAACTCATTATCCTGTTACTATAAAATACAAGGCATCACGCATGGTGAAGTCAAAACAATGAATCAAAGAAACAGACTTTTTTCAGCAGTTTAGGTATTTTCTTATCAAACTTTTCTTTTTAATTGTTTTATTTGTTTTTTTGTTTTTTCCTCAACACCTTTTATGACAATTTAGGTAGGTGCACATTTGTGGATTTTTTTTTCTGAAAAATTAACAGAAATTATTGATGAGGCCTAATGCCAAGTCAGACAGATTTGATCTACACTGCAGCAGTGTGTCAGTAGCCACTGAGCCTACCTTAGACTTACAAAGTTTTACTAGACATTCTTGCTCGTTTTGAGTTACTAAGACCACGATGTTCGAAACTAAATGTTCTATCTGCTCCAACAAAATCGTAAGATTATTCGGAGTTCTTATCAAAATGTTCAAAGAATTGTATTAATTAGAAAAACGCTTCACGTGTTGCGTTACTCAAAGTTTTTTAACGTCAAATTTCTCAAAACTAGGTACTGAGCAGATAGAACTTGGTCATTCAAGTGTAGCTCCTCCTCCTTGTACTGACAGACATACAAACAAACAATCCAATAATCAAACAAATAATTAATAAGCAAACAAGCAAATAAATAAATACATAAATACATTATACATAAATACATAAATACATAAATACATAAATACATAAATAGAAAGTTAGTTGAATTTTTTTTTTTTCCTCCTAATTACACAACTTACTAATAGCGTAGACAGAGTAAATGAACTCATTTGAAGTTGGACCGTTGGGTGGGTTAGTGTCACGGTAATTCGTTGCACTGCCACAGTCCTGGGGAAAGGGAGAAATGAGAAAGTACGTACATGACATCCTCTCAAAGGAACTTGAGAGTTGTGAGTGGTGAAACGCCAGCGCCCTGTGTGTCTGTGAGTGTGAGTGTGAGTGTGTGTGTGTGTGTGTGTGTGTATGTGTGTGTGTGTGTGTGTCTGTGTCTGTGTGGGTGTATGTGTGGGCAGGTGTTTGTGTGTGTAAGTAAGTTGGGGAGGGGGGGGGGGGGA
>NW_004798398.1:86429-87756 GCF_000002075.1 Aplysia californica
AAGGGCTAAAGCCCTGATTTTGATATTTTCCATTTTGAGAGTGTTCCATTACTTTAAAGTATTAGATTTAAAATCAAATTATAAATTTATCTTCCACAACAACAAAACGGGGACATTTCAACTACAGAAAACAACCGTTTCTTTTCTTGTGATCTTCTCCACAGTACAAGAAGAAGAAGAAGAAGAAGAAGAAGAAGAAGAACAACAACAACAACAACGAAAACAAGAACAAGAACAAGAACAAGACAAACAAACAGAGACAGACAGAAAAACAAACAGACAGAAAGACCGACAAACAGACAGACAGACAGTCAGACAGACAGACAGACAAACCCCACTCGTACACCCTGAGGAAGCCCACCTGTGACGGGTCACCTGGACAGGGCATGGCACAGGTCATGTTGGCCACCTGGTACAGCGTTCTGTTCTCAACCTCGGATACCGGCGCGCACACACAGGCTGTATGGCGGAGAAGGGCGACCTGTAAAAGTTGGAAGGTATCGGAAGGGACTGAGTGTGGATGCATTGTTTTATGAAAATAATAATAAAAATGCAGATCATTTCTATAGCGCCCTCTCTGGTGTTCGGCGCTTTACATAACAGCATGTACAAACAATATTCACACACGCACACACACACACACACACATGAAGCAAACGATTAAAGAAAAGGTAATGCTTCAAGGTAGATATGCTGCATTCTGAAATAAAAAATGTAATTAAAAGTAATGACTGATTGTAGAGAATATGTTGATTCCAAAGCAAAAGATTTAAGAAAAAGTAACGATTGATTGTAGATGAGTTGTATTTTGAAGCAAAAGATTGAAGAAAAAGTAATGATTGACAAAAGATATGTTGTATTCCGAAGCAAACGATTAAAGAAAGAGTAGGCAATATTGCTTCAAGGAAGGAATGTTTCATTTGAAGGTAAAAAATTAAATAAAAAGTAATGATTGACTGTAGATAATTATGTTGCATTCCGAAGTAAAAGAATTAAAGAAACAGAAACTATTGATGGCAGATGCATTGGTATCCGAAGCAGAAGGCTGAACAAAAAGTAATGATTGATAGTAGATATGTTATTGTGCTCTAAAGCAAAAGATTGAAGAAAAAGTTCTGATAAGATTGAGGTGTAAATGATCAGATTGAGGTGTAAATGTGATGTTTTCTTAATTAAAAGACTGAAGAAAAAGTAATGATAAATTAATAGACATGTTGTGTTCCGAGGCAAAAGATTAAAGAAAAAGTAATAATTGATTGCAGTTGTGGTGTGTTTGCAAATGGGAAAGTGTGTAAATGTGTGTGTGTGTGTGTGTGTGTGTGTGGGT
>NW_004798398.1:89599-94228 GCF_000002075.1 Aplysia californica
CTCTCTCTCTCTCTCTCTCTCTCTCTCTCTCTCTTTCCCTTTCTCTTTCTCTCTGTTTTCTCTGTTTGTTTGGGTTTTTTTTTGTTTCTTTGGTTCGATCTACCCCTGGTTTCCCCCCAACCTGTGCTACAACTCACATCTGATGGCGTCCATGAGGAACGTTCGGTAACTGTTGTAGTCCATCGACACCAGACGAGAATTCCTCTCGTGGCAGAAGTCGTGAGCTGTAGGGTATTGTACAGGGAAAAACACATTTGTGTCAAGACGTTGTGGAATAAGGCACTCGTCAATGTATAGGTATATGGGGTTATTGGTACCATTATAAAGCTTGTTCATTTGTCTTGCTTGTGATAAAAAAAAAATAACCCACCTATCTTGAATAGAAATCGAGATATTTGCAATTGAAAGAGGTGGGGGCCACCTGATTTCAGAGGTAAAATTAGTGAGCAAATGGCCGCCAAAATCTGGAGTCTTACATAACTTGAGAGACATTGGAAACAAATAATTTACATTTTTTGTGCCTTTTATCAACATTTAAAAAAAATTGAAATCTTCAGAGAAATGTGTTTTTCAATAGATATAAAAAGTATTGAACCAAAAACAAAAATTAGAAAAAAATTGCAAAACCCGCTAAAGCACGCCAATTTCTCTGATTTCATTTTCTTTAATGTGCACCTGATTTCAACACGCAGCCTCACAAATCAGGCGCTCGTCAAAATAATGAAATCAAAGAAAGGGGCATTTATCTGGTCGTTCGACAATTTTTATTGACTATTCTTTCTTTGGATCAACACCTTCTATGTCCATATAAAGACATCAGTGTGGATTTTACTGAAAAACTTTTATCAAGCGCACAAAAAAAAGTACTTTTGCAGTTTTCTAGAAAACTCAAGCTCTGAAAGTCATCAAACTTTGGCGACTATTTTCATGTTAATTTTATTTCCGATACCAGGTGAACCCAACCTCTTTCAATCGCAAATACCTCGACTCCTATCCTAGATAAATTGGTATTTTTTCATCATCAAAATCAAGACAAATGAACAAACTGTAAATTGATATCAATAACCTCATATGCCCCAAAATTTATGAGTTCCTGATATGTCATGACACATATATATAGTGATGAGTATTGAAATTATGTTTTCACATCGCCTATTTACAATATTAAAACAAAAAAATATATTCAATGTAAGACCCATGAGAAGAGGTATGTGGACAGCATGTACTGTGTAGGATGTGTGCTGGCGAAATGGGTCATTTCTCGGATTCTAGCCCTTTGGACACAGATAAAAACATCAAACGTAGGATTTCGGCTGGCACAGTTTATTATATGAAATGACAAAAGACTTGTTAAACCTAAAGAAGATTATATCAGATTAGAATCTACAAATGTGATGTGTGTATTTCTTGCTGAAATCTCCCTTCGTGGATTTGGAGAAGTAACTCATTTTGTCAGCAGGCGTCTCAATAATGGAAACTTTATAAAATAACACTACACAAATTTAATATGTTGTTGATATGTTTGTCATTTACGATTTACATGTATGCTGTTGTTATGGAAGTCTCTTATGTAAAATGTGTGTTTCAGGCGATGTGGGACATTGGCCTTGAACATTGAATAATCACTTACTTACTTAGTATAAACAAGAAAGTATTTTTATCAGGTATGCACTGTTTTGCAAAAATATGGACTAAGCTGAGATGTTCTGGAACTTCCCTCCGAATGAAATGCTTATAAATAAATATTTCCCAAATGGGGGACATTTTCATGTTCTTATGCACAGTAGAATTGTAAAAGGGCTGATTTATCAATGTCATGCTCGCACTGTGCCGGAACAACATGGAGGAACTGCTGCTTTTTCTTTCCTCATCCTTACTATCATCATTTTCCTCACTTCTTTTGTATGTTTGTCAGTCTCTTATAAACAGCTATTTCCCGGGTACTTTGATAGTCGAAGCAGACTTTGTGCTGTTTTTGTGTGTGTGTGGGGGTGTGGAGGTTGTTTATGGTTTCATTGCTTATTGGAGTTTGTTTCATTTGTTTTTTTGGGGTTTTTTGTGTTTTATTTTAATTTTACTTTTTTTCATTTTCTTTTCTTTCTTTCTTTCTTTCTTTCTTTCTTTCTGTCTTTCTTTTTTTCTTTTTTTCTTTCTTTTATTTTGGAAAGGGGTTAAGTGTTTGTTACCTTCCCAGTAATCCAAACTTCCAGTGACCGACAACAGAAAACACTGGTCGCTGCTTCCTGACCACCCGTCCTCACAAGTTGTGTTGTCTTGTTGGGAAAGAAAAGAAAGGAACACACCGGAATTACGTTATGGCACGATGGGCCACAGGTACGACAGGAAGGATGATGTATGGCCACATGAATAAACCACTGGTCAAAGATCCAATCAATGAGTTGAGGAGGGGAGATCAATCCATAATTTTCCAAATTAGAACACAACATCTACCCCTCAATCAACATCTCAACCGAATTGGAGTAAAGCAGTCTGCTGCCTGCCCACTATGTGACTACCCCTCAGAGACAGTGGAACATCATCTGTTCTTCCGTAGAAAACTAACTGATTTAAGGAGAAGTTTTCTTCCCAAGCTACCCCACACATCTAATTGCCTCTACTCCTCAAGACAACAATTAGAACAGACATGCAGCTATTACCGAATGGCATCGTTCAGAAGAGTTAATGCTCAGATGCTACAGGATCGCTAACAACAACAACAACAACAACAGCACAAAGTATCATCCCAAGTTGTGTTATCTTGTTGAGGAGGCAAAGACAGGAAATACGCCAACATTATTTTATGGCACGAAGTATCATTGCAAGCTGTGTTATCTTGTTGGGAGGTAAAGAGAGGAAATATGCCAACATGATCGCTACCTTAGAATTACAAAGTTCTATCTGCTCAGTACTTAGTTTTGAGAAATTTGACATTAAAAATTTTGAGTTTCACATCATGTCAAGCTTTTTTTCAAAAGCAATTCTATGAACATCTTGATAACGACTCAGAATAATTTTACGCTTTTGATAGAGCAGATAGAACATTTGATTTCTGACTTCATGGTCATAGTAACTCAAAACAGCTGCAAATGTCAGACAGAACTTTGTAATTCTGAGGTAGCCATATGCTAGGACATATGTTTTTGTTGTCATAAACAATCCAATTAACTTAAAATTTTGAAAATTTTCAATTTTTACACCCTCCCAAAGCTCAATCAAAGATGCACCCTATCAGCATCACCAAAATGCATTTGGTGCTATGGTCAAGACTTACAATTTTCCATACTTTTCATGACCCCTGATATGAGCAACACCAAAACTTGTTTGGTTTTTTTTTCTGTCTCTGGTGTCAAAAGTACCCAGACAGACTTAACTGACTCGACCTTTGGCTTACATTTCCGGGTTGTCAGCTCTCCCTAGAGATTTTTACCACTTTAAACAAAATTGAAACAAATACTAAGTTTTAACATATCCTACCCAAATTTAGTAAACATTGTATTCAAACCTTTATTTGTGTGTATTGAAAATTTGCACACAAAATATGTCATAGTTTTTATGCAATGCTCCGTGGAAAAAGGTCTATATACAGAGTCAAAAGTAAACAAAGCGAAGAAAGGAAGTGCGTTAAAATTGCGCACCCCCTCACATAGTTCCCGAATATAGCCTTCTTTGTTCTTAAGTTGGGCTTGCACTTCTGCTCATAGTCTGTTTCAAACCAAAAATGGTTACTCTTCCAATTAAGATATAGTCAGTTTCTCACAAAAGTAGTGTTTTATTTTGGTCACGAAAGCGAAATTTTCCACACCGATACAACCGTTAAGTGGATTGCTTGCGGCATAGATAGTTTGGTATAAATATGGAATAACAGCATAATTGTGAAGGTACATCCAGTGACTACTCGTAGGTAGGTAGGTAGATAAGTAGATATGTAGGTAAGTAGATAAATAAATAGGTAGGTAAAAAAGTAAGTAGATAGGCAGGTAGGTAGGTAGGTAGGTAGGTAGGTAGGTAGGTAGTGAGATAGGAAGGTGGGTAGGTAAAAAAGTAGGTACGTAGGTAAGAAGGTTGGTAGGTAGGTAGGTTCGAAGGTAGGTAGGTAGGTGGGTAGGTAAAAAAGTAGGTAGGCGGGTGGGTAAAAAAGTAAGTAGGCAGGTAGGCAGGTAAAAATAGGTAGGTAGATAAAAAGGTAGATAAAAGGGTAGGTAGGTAAGTAAGTAGGTCAAATGTCACCTGTTAAAAGTCGCCTGTCAGATGTCACCAGTCAAATGCCACCTGCCAGATGTCACCTTTCATTCATCACTTGTAATATGTCACCTTTCATTCATCACTTGTAATATGTTACCTTTCATTCATCACTTGTAATATGTCACCTTTCGTTCATCACTTGTAATATGTCACCTTTCATTCATCACCTGCCAAATATCACCTTTCACTCGTCACTTGTAAAATGTCACCTATCAGAGTATCACCTGTCAAAACTGCCAGAAAGGACTCACCAGCCATGTAGCACATGGAAACTCCTGAGGACAACACGTAGGTGCCGTGGTTGCGCACACCTTGAAGGAATAAGTTCTCACAGGTGTTGGGTTTTGGGACCAGCTCTGGGGGAAGGGGGCGGGTAGATAGTGGGTG
>NW_004798398.1:94328-95580 GCF_000002075.1 Aplysia californica
ATGATGATGATGATGATGATGATGATGATGATGATGATGATGATGATGATGATTTTTTTCAGTCCCATCAATTACTGAAAATGAACACGATAGATAGATAAATAGATAGATAGATGGATGGATGGATAGATGGATGGAGACAGAGTTTACATAAATGACTTTTTTCTCAAATGACAGCATTTAATTTGATTTTTAATATGTCTTTCAAATGTTCTGATCCTTAAAAGTTGAAATAAATCAATTGATATTGAATTACAGTGTTATCAGTGTTAGACAGTTTTGTCCAAATGTCCTGTCAGTTACCGTGGAACTCAAAATTCTTGGTCAGCTATTTATCTGCTCAGTAGGCCTACCTAGTTTTGAGAAATTTGACGCCAAAGATTTTGAGTTTCACATCATGTCAAGCTTTTTCAAATACAATTCTTTGAATATCTTGATAACAATTCCGGATAATTTTGCGATTTTGACAAGGCTGACAGATAGAACTTTTGACTTTTGACCTCATGGTCTTAGTAACTTAAAAATGACCTAAAATATCAGACAGATCCTTGTAGTTTTAAGTTTGCGAGTTGGGCTTGTGTCACAAAGAGGTGGAATCAGGTGCTGGTCAATTTTTGGACATGTGGAGTTATTGGTATCACTTTAAAGATTGTTTAATATAATCTGTCTTGCTTTCGGTGAAAAAACCCCTCAGATATCATGAATAGAAGTCAAGATATTTGCGATTGAAGGAGGAGGGGGTCGCTTGGTTTCAGAGGTAAAATTAGCGAGAAATTGGCTGCCAAAATTTGGCGACTTCAAAGATTAAGAGTCCTTAGAAACTGTAAATTCATATTCCTGGGCTTTAAATCAATATTTTTCAGTAAAATCAACAGAGACATGTGTTTTAAAATTAACCTTAAAGGTGTTGAGAAAAAAACCCAAAAATTCAATAAATGTTGCCAAACGGACAGAAAAATGCCATTTTCATGAATTTCATTATAAACTTTGATGAGCGCCTGATTTCACCAACCACGATGCCTCCCAAATAATGATCTTCTACTCGATACCTGAATCGATGATGGTATAACCATTTTTGAAGCCACACGTGGTGGTCTGAAGGCCTGGGCAGAGAATGTTGCACTTTTCGTCCTCCATGAAAATTAATCCAGCGTCGATGATGTCACTGAAATCTGCACATGAGCAGGTGGAGTTCTGGAGAGCAGCAAATCGGAGGCCTGCCAGCTGAAATAATAATAATAATAATAATAAT
>NW_004798398.1:102141-103611 GCF_000002075.1 Aplysia californica
CGCGCGTGTGTGTGTGTGTGTGTGTGTGTGTGTGTGTGAAGCATAGAGACATGTTAGCAGGTACGAGAGTGTGTGCGTGTGGGTGGGGGGTTGATACAATGGTGTATAGACAAAGTGATAAGGTGTGTGTGTGTGTGTGTGTGTGTGTGTGTGTGTGCTCGCGCACGTGCGCGTGTGCACTAAATCAAATGTTGTATTCCGGACAGAGATTTCGGTTATTAGACTAGGCCTAGTGGCTGTTAGAAAAAATGACGATTTACCTCCAGAAGAGATGTTACTTTGTACCCAAAAGCTGATGCCTTCGTATTGAGGGAAGTTGTAAACCATCTTCATCAGAACGAATTGCGCTGCGTTTTCATCAACGAATTCCGTCAAACTAGAGGGAGAGATAAATAGAATGTGTAAAATAACGTTGTAAGCATAACATTTTTCCAACGGATTTTGTATAATATGTGTAAATGAACGCTGCAAGCATAATATTTTTCCTACGGATTTTGTTCTTAGTTAATGATGATGGATAGCATTTGTATTGATTTACACTCTAATATTTTTTTTTAATGTTGAAGGAGTTGTAATATAAATAATGTACAATTTTCCATTTAATTCAGTTTTAGTTGAAGTTTTGTTTAACCTTTTTTTTTTCAAACACATGGGTTTATTTTCTTCTTACTGCCACATTTGGTGTACCTTTCTCTAAACTTTATTTGAAAGAGATTTTGTTGGAAATGGTGCAACGTTAAATGAGCTAAATTGGCCCTTTTTCGTGCTCCTAATATAACATATATGCTCAAAAAGTGGGCCCTATGTTATTTACAATACCATCATAATATTACAAATTAAGACAGAGCCTATAATGAAATCCCCAACACACTCTCAGTTTCCAGCAAACTGCAATTTCTCAGAATTCAATCTCTAATAAACTGACAAGATCTCCTCTTTCGACTATTTGGTGAGAAAGTGAAAGGAAGATCTATGCATAGCATTCGAAGAGACCGAGAGGCCGAAATAAGGATACGAACCGGGGTCCTTTAGGTTGAGAGGCCAGTAGTGTCCTTGCTATAGTAAAAACGCAACGAGTAAATCATGACACCTTACCTGAGACCTAATGACTCGCAAGAGTTTACAGCATCATCGAAATTCTTTGGGTCGCCGTTCACTATGTAACAAAGATTTGCCAGTTCGAACTTGTCATAACCTGGGTAAATCCAAAGAGCGAAGAGAGAAACAAAAATACAGTGAAATATTGATGATATTATTGTCAATGTATGTTAACCTGCCAAAAAGTCAGAAGACATGGAATAACATCAAGAGGCTATCCCAGGATAGGGTAAAGGTGGAAAGTGTTTGTTCGTGGCCTATATCTTGGTGTAGGGTGAGAAAAGCAATAATGATGATGATGATGATGATGATGATGATGATGATGATGATGATGATGATGATGATGATGATGATGATGATGATGATGATGTT
>NW_004798398.1:105134-107450 GCF_000002075.1 Aplysia californica
TACTAATATTAACAAAACAAACTAATCACGAAAATAACAATAACATCAATAATTATAACAACAACAACAACAACAACAACAACAACAACAACAACAACAACAACAACAACAACAAAAATAGCCTATTTCACAACAACGGTAACAACAAAAGCAAAAACAAAAGCATAATATTAATATTTAACAACAACAAAAGCAACAATCAATAACTTTTCCACAACACCACCACCACCAACAACAACTATTTCCACAACACCACCACCACCAACAACAACAACAGCATTTCCACAACACCACAGTATAAAAAAAAATAGTTCCTTTGTACACCGCCAGTTTTTTCTTCCACGTTTTCAGTATCACAAACATTCCCTTTACTTCTCTCCTATTGATTTTTTGGAGGTACAAAATAAAGAACATCTATACTATCAATTAATTAAGGCAAATAATTATATTATCTAGTTGGGTTGCAATTGCCCTAAAACGCTTACTAAAACTAAAAACTATCAATAAATTAAGAAGCGGAATGTTTTTACAATACCTGTTTGAACCGACCTTTGTCTAACTTTTATCTTCTATGTGTATAATGCACTGTATACTTCCCAAGAGGCTGAGATTGTCTAAGTCTAAGAATTCTATCAGGTCTGCTAGGCCAATAAGATAGATGGTAAAATGCATAGTAGAGCTTGCTGTCATGTTGAGCGGGAATTTGGGATCCACATATGCTATTCATTATTATTGTTGTTGTTGTTGTTGTTATTATTACTGTTAGTACTATTGCTATTATTATTGTTATTATTGTTGTTGTTGTTGTTGTTGCTGTTTTCGTTGTTTGTTATTATTAATTTCAAAAGTATTAATAATAAAATACAAGCCTCACTTTCTCAAGTCTTTTTTCTCGGATTTTATTTGTACCAAATCTTAATTTTACTTACCCTTTTAAAACTGTCATTGAACAATTTGTAAGGCGTAGTATCTGTCACAACTCCTGCTCTTCCAGTTCTGATTCTGGCTGAACCCCAACTCCAATACAAGCGACTGACCTTACCTTACCTCAACTTCCTCCGTCTATCCCTCCATCCATTTATCCATCCAATAAATCAGTGAAACAATTACATTACCATCCACGATGACGCGTAATATAATAATACATGTGCACTTTCCACCCCCTGTTTAGCAAAGTAATAGCAATCCACTGAGTTCTTTGATTTTTCGGTCCGAAAAGGGTTAGCGATCGATGACCGTTTGTGAGACATCGTGGTGAAATCAGGCGCTCGTCGAAATAGTGGAATGGGGGATACGGCATTTTTCCGCCTGTTTGACAATTTTTAGGCCTACGATTTTTTGTTGTTGTTTTTTTGGCCCAGCGCCTTTTATGTCCATTAAATACTACATTTATGAGTGGAATTTACTGAAAAACGCTGATTAAAAGTAGAAAGAACAATGTAAATATTCATTTTCCATGGACTCTCAGAATATGAAAGTCAGAAACCTTTGGCGGCCAATTTCTCGCTAATTTTATTTATGAAATCAGGTGACCCCCACCACGTTTAATCTCAAATATCTCGACTTCTATTCAAGATAGAAGGATTTTTTAAAATCAAAAAATAAACAGATGAACATGTTTTATGATAATTTCAATAACTCCACACCATACTAAAAAAACTGACGAGCGCCTGATTCCACAGCATTGTGACACATTTTTCCTAGCCATTAGCGAAGTTTTCTGTCTATCGTAACAGTAAGTTGGCCGAACCTTAGCGCTCTTTTATCCCGGGAGGTCCCACCAGAATGTGCCATATTTGCAGGGCCATTTGGTCGCCAGTGGTTGGCAGTGGACTGTTTGTTCTGTTAAGTACCATTCTAAGGTTAACAGTTGGCAAAGGAGGAAATGGGTTGAGAGGGATGGAGGGAGGGAGTGGGAAGGAGGGAAGGAGGGAAGGAGAGGAGGGAGGAGGGAGTGAGAGGGAGTGAGGGGGGGAGGAGGGAGGAGAGAGAGAGAGAGAGAGAGAGAGAGAGAGAGAGAGAGAGAGAGAGAGAGAGAGAGAGAGAGAGAGAGAGAGAGAGAGAGAGAGAGGGCGATCAAAAATTCGATTCGTGGCGCAATGAATATTTCCGCAACTATCGGACTCCAGCTTTTGCTCAATGACGTGTGTATCCCTGACAGTTTGTCTTAACAGATCAACGTTTTTGTATGCACCTGTTAGCTGTATTCTAGAACATTCCTTAATAAATACCAATTGAAAATCCCCGTGTGTGGTTTATTATACCGATTTTAAAAGGTTTACAGCTGGGATTATCGTTTTTATAAAAGCAACTCTG
>NW_004798398.1:109249-126099 GCF_000002075.1 Aplysia californica
AAGGTAGCAGTTCCCTGTTGTAGATCAGGCACAGTTGTGAGCGTGACATTGATGAATCAGCCCATTTACAAATCTACTGTGAACTAGAACGAGAAATGCCCCCTCTTTTGGGAATGGCCTAAAGACTCTTCAGTCAGTGGCACCACCCCGGGGGAAGGTTGGGAGGGGGGGGGTGTCTTCTGCGTGCGACAGCAATGCGCCTAACTCTTCCACGACAGACGCCGGTGAGCAGTACACGCGCATAGGTCAAATAGATCAATTTTATGAGGTTTTTTTTCTAATCCAGAATGAGATTTTTTTTAAAAACTAGATGTAATTATTGTTATATTTAGTATTTTTTTTAAAAACAACTTTTGGGTGGTAGATTGTTTTTTTTTTTAAAAACAAAAACACAAACAACGAAAAATAAACCCCAACATGAACAGCAAAAACAAAAACAATATGTTAATGGACATATTAATATGTATTCCTAAACGTAAAATAGTTAATGACTCACGATCATAACATGGTCGCTTTAAAGCACAAGGGGGCTATCCTTAAAAAATCAAAAATGCTGTTTGAGAAAACCGAAGTGTTCGGACTCCTCTCCAGGTTCTTTTAAAAGACAAGGAGAATTTTCTCTATAACCAAACAAATATACACACCACTGAGACCAAACTTCCCCTCTAGGTGGGACCATGCCCACTTTTGGTGTAGGTGAAGATTTCTGGAAACCCCCGAAATCTGGGTTAGTCCGCTTGTCCTTCAAAGCGACACTATTAATATGCGCTCTGTGAGGTTCCGTTTTCACTTGGGTAGTCACACCAGAGCACCCGCCAACCACCCACTCTCTAGTGGTTCGACTACCGGGCTTGCAACCCTGAGGTTGTGGGTTCGGGGTTTCGAGCCTCAGGCCCAACGTTGTTTGTGTCCTAGAGAAAGGAACTTTACACGAATTTTCCTCACTTCACAAAGGTGGGGGCGCGATCATATGGCCTTATGCAGTTGCGAGCGCCGTAAAACCCCATACTAAACTAAAACAAAGGTGGGAATGGATACCCGACCATAGACAGCGAAAGATCTTGTCAGTACATGTATGTTAGTGTTTTAGCGCCTATAAATGGCTGCTTACACTGTATACTGTCCAGGAAGATGAGTTTGTTTCAGAATGCTCTCAAGTCTGCTGGGGTGATAGTATAGATTGTAAAGCGCATAGAGCTTGCTGTTGAGAGGGGATTTGCGTTATATAGATGCTATCTATCTATTATTATTATTGCAATTGAAAAAAAACAACAACAACGTTTGAGCTGTAAGTACGTGTATTTTTCTTTAAACAAAAACACAAACAACGAGAAATAAACCCCATAAACGTGAGATTGTGTGTTCGGGGGTTCGAACCCCAGCCCGACGTTGTGTCCTTGGGAAAGGCACTTTACAGACACCAATTTGCCTCACCTTACCCAGGTGAGAATGGGTACCCGGCGAGGTGGTAAATATAGTTTAGCGCCTCGGTACCCGGCCATAGACAGCGAACGATGTTTTCATTATTTTATTTACTTACTCTCTCCCTGTACCTACAGGTATATAAGGCGGAGTTTCCGTGTTTTAGCGCCTATTTTAAAAAAAATGGTAGCTGGCACTGTATGCTTCCATGGAAGTTGAGATTGTGTGTAGGTGTTTATTTGTGTATGAGTGTGTGTGTGTGTGTGTGTGTGTTTATGTGGGGGGGGGGTATTATCGTTGTTGGATGGTTGGGTTCTTTGGATCCTTTTAGGGGGTGGTGGGGGTGGGGGTAGGATTGGGGAGGGGGGGGGGGGTGGTTCTCTCATTTTGTCCTGTTCCGTTTTCTTTCCTGTCCAGGTTACCTTTCTATTGGCCGTCAAGAGGACATCATGTTTTTTCTTGGCACAGGTAAAATTCTCGTGGTCTAGAGGATATGATGTTCACCTCTTATGCAATAGGTCCCGGGTTCGAATCCTGACAGCAAAGGGAAAATTTAGTTCTCTAAAATGTTCTCCTTTCACCTCCTTTCCCTGCTCTCTCATCATGTTCTGTCATCAGCTTTCGTCTCCACTTTCTGCCCCTCCCCCCCCCCTGCCCCCTCCTCTGGGCTCCGAACTCTTTCAGCAGCCTTTCTACTCCTACTCCTTATTGCGGTCCTTCAGCCATACCCCCTGATCTTAGGGTAGGTAAGATCCATAACACCTAGCCTTTTTGGATAAAGGCGAAATATCTCAGATGTCCCCTGTGCAAGTTGTGCATGTTAAAGATCCCTTGGTGGTCCAAAATTGACGAGAGTACACTTCGGCCGCCACCCATGCAAATTTCAAAATTAATTCCTCCCAGAAAATGTAAAATGTGTCCTATGTACTCATGTGACCTTATAATACAGATGATAGCACCATGAAACACTTAACAACAACAACAATAAGATAAAGCGAAAGAAATCAAGGCGCTTATTACGACTGCAAATTATCTGTTCACCATTACATGAGTGAAGAGAAAGAGAGACGGAGAACGAGAGAGAGATATATATATAGAGAGAGACACAGAGACAAAGAAAGAGCGATGTGTATATATATATATATATATATATATATATATATATATATATATATATGTGAGGTGTGCTGACAAAATGAGTTACTTCTCACTGTCCAGGAATGGACATATCGGCCGAAAATCGACACTGTGGTCAGATTTATAGATTTCTTATTGATACCATTTTGTTCAAGTCTACCATGTCTTTTATTCGTCCATACTTACAAACTGTACAAACTTCACCAATAAAGTTGATGTATCAATTTCCGTAAGGCTAAAATCGGAGAAGTAACTCATTTTGTCAGCGCACCTCACATATATATATATATGGAGAGGGAGAGAGATAGGGAGACAGAGAAAGAGAGGGAGAGAGAGAGAGAGAGAGATAGGGAGACAAAAAGGGAGAGAGAAAGAGAGAGAGAGAGAGAGGGAGGGGGGGGGGGAGGGAGAGAGAGAGAGAGAGACAGATCACTACCAAAGCCTTTCGGGTTCTATACACCCATTTACCCAAGGGAATGCACAAAAATTCAGGAGTTCACAAGATTATTTCATCTCATTCTTTAATCTTTAAACACATCTTTATATGCAAAAATTATGAAGGATAATATTATATTTAACACCAATAGGATAAACTGCATTCAACATTTAACTCATCTACCAAACATGGAACATTGAAAATGATAGTCATACAACACGTGATTAAAAAAGGTAGCAAAAAATGAGTAGTGTAAACTCCGTGGAAGTCCCTCGTATATATATGTATATATACATCTATATTATATATAATATGCATAAGTAAACTTTGTGTTGGGCTGGCCGTTTGAGAGTGAAAGAAAGAAAAAAAAAACTGTTGCAAGAAACACAACCAGCTGAAAATGCCAACAATTCTATGACGATGATTAGATTCATGTAATTTGAGAATTAAGATCAAGTTTTTGTTAACGTTAAAGCAAAACGGAACACAAAATGTTAGCTCTTAAGCACACTAAATTGCTCCGAAAACTATCATAGTGATTATAACCAGAATAACAGACTAGTAGTACAAGTCCTGATTTTCAGGAAAAAAAACGAAATTTTAAAATGTGAGCAGGGTCCCTTCAGCTTAGTTAGTTTGAAATTTCTAAAAGGAAAAACTGGTGCACATCAGACTTATTGAAGGCTTTATTAAAGGTGCAATCAACAATTAATAGAATATGAACTATGATACACGTAGTATTATGGCAGACCTGCCATTTCGTAATAGTAGATAATAATAATAATAATATCAAGAAAGGGACAGGACAGACAAAAGCAGACATTTTCAACGAGAAATAACCCCCCCCCCCCACATACCACCTAAAAAAACCCACCACACACCCAGTCATTCCATACATAGATAATATCAGGAAATGGACCCGACAGAAAACAGCAGATTTCCCCCCCCCCTGAAGCAAACAACAGACAATAACACTACAGAGACAGGACACTAGACGGCCACTACCCACGACCAAACAGAATAACAAAGCAAAAAAAGAATAAAGGTGAAGCATTAAGGGACGTATGCGTATAACAAAAAAAGGCAGTTGGCCTCTTACCCCCCTGCCCAACTCATCACAGAACATGACAGCATAAGACAAGAAAGAAAATAAAAAGCCAACGGACTCCCTTCCCGGCAATTATTCTACTAGGGTTTGTACAAAACAGCCATGGTCATGAAATCTTCGTAACCCATCCGCACGCTTCCCGTCATGGCAGTGTCGCGCTGGCGGAACGCGTCCGTCAAGGACTTGAGCATCACGCACGACTGAATGAAGTTGTCCAGGGTCAGCGTGCGACGTCCGTAGTGGTCAAACTTGACCACCACCGTCTGGACAAACTGCGGCGACACATTGTAGCCCATGGTCTGGTAGGCTGGAGGAGGAAAGGAAAAACCCCAAAGAAAAAGTGTCAGTAAAAACGAAGAGCTCTCCTATCTGTGAGGCAAAACGTGGTGAAATCGGGCGCTCGTCAAAATAATGGAATTGAAGAAACAGACGTATATACGTCAGTTTGACCATTTTTTATAAAATTTTTGTTTTTTGGCTAAACATCCTTTATGTCTATTTAAAAACACATTTCTGTGTGGATTCTACTGAAAAAGGTTGATAAAAGGCACAAAAAATGTAAATTTTCAGTTTCCCAGGGTTCTCCAGTTCTGGAATTCATCAAGCTTTGGCAGCCATTTTCTCTCTATTTTTACCTATCAAACGAGGCGACCTCCATCTCCTTCAATCGCAAATATCTCGACTTCTATTGAAGATAGATAGTTAATTCTATCATCAAAAGCAGGACAAATGAACAGGTTTTAAGATAATACCAATAATCCATATGCCCAAAAATTGAAGAGCGCCTGGGTTCCACCACGTCGTGACACATTTGTCAAATTGAGTAGGTACATTATCCACGGATCAAGTAATATATTTGAGGCACCCTGGTGAAATCTAGCGCTCCTCAAAACAACGAAATCAAAGAAACAGGCTTTTTCCCCCCAGTTTGACAATTTTTACCGAATCTTTGTTGTTTTTTTCCAGCAATCGCTGAAAAGCAATTTGATATTGAAGTCGTCATAAAAGAATGTGTCCGAGCCAGTGCCAGGGGATCACTGGCACAGCAGTTCTGAAATTGCCAAAAAGCAATTTGACGTCGAATTCGTCACAAAGGAATGTGCCCGAGCCCCTGCCATCAGCTCACCAGTACAGCAATTCAGAGATAAGGAGTTAAAAGATACAGGAGATAGAGAATTCAACAGTCTGCTCAACAAAATCAACAATTCTTCTTTTTTTTTTCTTCTAATCGAGGCGTTTTTAAGGCCTCAACAACACAAACAACTTAATTAAAATAGACAATTTTTTAGTAACACTTCAACAAGCAATATTCTATTCAGTCTAAAGGACCCGTTCCCTGACTATTGGGCCAGCTGATATTGAATTATTTCATCCCATGCTGAGGCACACACTTAGGGCACAAAAGATGGAAGATATAACATGTACTTAGTGGAGCTCTCAGGTCTGTAAGGTTAAGACCAAGAAATAACAGGAATATATATATATCGTCACACTCATAAGATAAATGTTCTAGTCATTTTTAGCTGTTTTGAGAAAATAAGAAAAAAATCTACTTCTTTCAAACAATCGACTCTGGAAAACGCTTAAAGTTTAGTACACTTAATTGATTTTAATAACCCGATTCTTCTTTTGTCCAAGTGAACTATATTGCCAAGCTGGTTCTGCTCTTTATTTCGGAACCAAAAACTCCATATGGTTAAAAAATGATTGAGGCACTTATCTTATGAGCGAAACTATATATAATTCTATTAGAATTTTTAACTGTGTGTTAGTATTAATAATTGATCCAGCCATAAATGGGGCCCCTGATTTGAATCCAGGTAACCCATTAACACTTTGCCATCAAAGTCTCATATTTAAAAAAATCCTTGCCATCAAAGGCAAAGACATTTGGGGAATATCCACAGAAACAGGGTGGTAAACATTGCCGATCTGCCAGACGTGTCAACAAAGTGTTAAAAATAGGCAAAAACAAAACAAAAACTCCACCCTTCCCCGTGGGGGAAAAAAACCCAGCACTGACCTTGTTGCAACTCGTGACCCTCGATGGAGCCGGACTTGTTGGTGTCGAAGCGGTCAAAGGTCTGCCTCCACTGCTGGATGTAGTGCCACAGCGCCTGGAACTCGTACAGGTCGATGGTGCCGCTGAAGTCTTTGTCAAACATGCCTAGACAGGGGGGGGGGGGGGCAGAGCACAGAATATAAGATAAGATGCGATAAGATAAGATACGATAAGATACGACTTTATTATCCCAGATGGAAATTTTTCTTGGCCGTACAGGACCGTAAAAACACATGCAGGTATAGTATACATAAAAATTTTAAGTATACATTTCTCTCATTAACATTCAACATGAAAAGAGAAGTAAAGCTGACAAAATGTACATTATATTACATCAGATGCATCATTCAGGAATTTAATTACAAGACCTTTATAGTTATATATGTATAAGGTAGAGTTTTGTTATATAAGTATAAGGTAAAGTTTGCCACCAACACTGCTGACATGATTCTTATCAGCACAGCACAAAGCCACGAGCACTTTCTGGGAAACTGAGAATGATTCTGAGTGTTCTAGAGTCTACTAGGGTTATAACAGTTGTAAAGCACATAAGGCATGCTGTAGAGTGTAGATATGCACTACATAAATGCAATTATTAGTATTATTATTTATTATTATTAACACTATCATTATCATAAAAATTAATATTATTCTATTATCATCATTATTACCATTATTATCATTATTTTTATTACTAAATCCAAATTATAATTATTGAAATCATTCTTATTAATATTACTGTTATTATTATTATTACCAATACAATTTAAATATGATCAATTATTCTTGGTATTATTAATAAATATAATTGTTCTTGGTATTATAATTATTATTATTCTTGGTATTATTATTATTGTTGTCGTTATTCTAATTATTACAATTGTCAATATTACAAAGCACTGACCAATCATGAGCCTGCACGTCTCCTGGTTGAACTGCGTCCAGTTGGTGTTGACCAGCGCCCTCTGGAGCTCGTCGGCCGTGATTCTGCCTGAGCGGTCACCGTCCACCGACATAAACCACTGCTGCACCTGGGGGTCAACCGCTGGTTGCTGACCGTACCCTGCCGACAGACCAAACAATGATCATCACACGTTTCAGAAGGAAACGAGCCAAGACTAATTAAATAATGACGCAGACCCGGCAACCAAAAGGGGAACCATCTGAAAAAGCCTGCCAAGTACTCATAGTACTTTATTGGGGATTTATTTGGTTGGGTTTTTCTGGGGATGATTCGCTTTATCTATCGCTGCTCAGAATTTTGTTTCAGCAGGTCATCGTACTGCCAGATTTTCTTTAGTTTGAACCGTATTTTCAGTTTTGAGACATTGCTTAACCCATTCAGTGCTATGGACGAGAATACTTGCGAAACCCGGGCCACGGCCACATATACTATTGACGAGTATTCTCGCATTCTGCCTCGCTATCTTTATAGAAAGAATTACTCTATCCAATCCATACCAAGTTATTTGAACTAATCATGATGCGTTATGGGAAAGGTCAAGGAGACATTTTTTCTGCTCGAACAGCCATTGAGCCCGCTAGTTTTTATAGATTTTCCTGGGAAGACCTAATTTCATGTTGCCATAACAAAACTGCCCATTATATGAGGGGAGTTCACTGTTGGGGTGCTCAGCACTGAATGAGTCAAAGGGAAGGAAATAAACAATTGAGAGACTTAATTTTCATTTCCAGTTTACCGCTGTTTTCAGAGAAACCGTGCTCAGTTTATGTCTAAGCTGATTGCATCGTAGTTACATGTCTTAATCAATGTAAATACAACACATACCTACCTGGTTGGTGGGTGCTCTGGTGTGGTTTGCTCCTTCTGTCTTATCACACATCTATCGTCCTTATCTCCCCTACTCCTTTTTTGTGTTTGTTACGCTCTTGTAACTCTTCAAATCTTTTTTACCTTACTGTGTTGCAACTGCGGTAAAACTCTTACTTTAAACTAAAACCCACCTGGTTGAAACGGTTGTCCTGGGCCAGCGAAGCCAGCAGGGGGTCCTGGGGGTGCACCATAAGGGCCTGCGGGTGCACCATAAGGTCCCGGGGCACCTCCGTAAGGCGGCATGCCCGGGGCACCAGGAGGTGGGGCTCCATACCCAGGCTGTGGCTGTCCCTGGAACAATAAACAGCCCCATTGTCAGTACATTATTCTATCATTTATTGTGAAGCGTGCTCTGCTGACAAAAAGAGAGTTACTTACTTCTCCGATTCAAGTCTTCAGGAAAAAGATACATCACGCTTATAGGTGAAGTTTTTACCATTTTTATAAAAGTATGTGATTTTAATAAAAGATAGGTTATAAAAGTTATACATTATAGTTAAAGGGCATCAATAGAAAATCTACAGATTTGACTATCCTATTGTCAATTTTTAGCCAATATATTGTAGTGGATTACGAGAAGTAACATGTTTTGTCAGTACCCCTCACAATTAGTCAAACTTGCTGTAACGACCACCTGTCCAGGACAATCACCTAGGTAGTCTAGTGTTAAGGCTAGCAGATTCGTAATCGTGAGGTTGCAAGAGTGGGGCTTCGGGCCACGGGCCTGATGTTGTTTTTTCCTTCGGAGAGGCACTTTATTACACAAATTTTCATCACTCCACCCAGGTAGGAATGGGTAACTGGTCATACACTGTGAAAGATCTTGTCAGTATCATAAGTTAGGGTATTTTTGCACCTAAATGGCAGCTTGCACTGAATGCCTCCCAGGAAGTAGAGACTGTTTCAGAATGCTATCAGGCCTGCTGGGGTAATAATATCGATTGTAATTTATTGTAAAGCCTGTTCTTTAGGCCTGCAAAGCATTATAATGAGAATCACAAAATCTGTTGAATGCAAGGAAATTCTCTGGAAGGTGGTATAAAAGAAGTCCTATCCTTCGTAGTAAAAGTTTTTAAGAGGAAGAAAACTAGCCTACTGAGAAAAAAAAAAAGGTATTTATGCTACTCATCCTATATGACTGAATATTATAGACTAAGCAATATCCTCCTTCCCCCATAAAACAGACAAAAATAGAAGCATGCTTAAACATCCTGGTCATATTTTATTTTCGGGAGGAGTTCCGCAGAGGGAAGGCACTTAGAGTTTACCATGACAAGGTCCACTGAGCAAACTATAGCCTACAAAGAGGTAGGGTTAGGGTATATCCCACTCAAAATATCCACTCTTTTGTGTGTTGGTAGGCCGGCCCTCTGCAGAACTCCTTCCATAATATTCTCTATTCATTAGAAAATAAGTTAAATGAAAATGACTCTCACATTTCCATGATGACCCACATTTCCCACGGCCCATGGACACCAAAGCCCATAGTCTGGCATAGATCTGGTTGTGTGAACTAAATTAGCAATTGACACAAAAACTTGTCAACTAATTCTTGTGAAGATGGAATCACTTCAATTAATTAAAGCTTTAACTACACACACAACTAGACTAGATTCTTTCTAGAACACACAGCACAGCAGGAAGCAGAAGGGAGGCAGCAGACCAGTCAAAAGTCAGAAAAGACGAGTCATCTCTCTCTCTTCTCTCAATTAGATTAAATGTTTAATTTATGATGTTTAAAATACTCACATAATATGCCATGATGTTATTTTTTGGAGCAGCAACCTTGGAATTACAAAAACCAGGTACAGCGACAAAAAGAAGAGATGATCAAACTTATTTATTAGAGATGATCAACAGCTTTCACGGTCTTGTTGCGAAATACGGAAGTTCTTCAACAGGATTCTTTATAAGAGTTATATCCCCTATCATTTACCTTTTTGGATTCGGCTTTTAATTTGCAATAGTGATCATAATTAATTAATTAATTTAGGCTAGAATAAGTTTAGTGCGGGGTGGAAGGGGGGGGGGGGGGGTTATATATTTAATATTTTTGTTATTTATTTATTAAGCTTAAATAAGGGTGTATTTAAGGAATGTTACGATTTTTAAACAAAGAACACAGTACGAATTAAAATGTTCAAAGGAGGAAATAATGACAATAACAAGAATATTAATAAAATTGTTATCATAATGTAATGCTCTGCCAGTGAAATGTTATGTTTTCTCAATTAATAGTAGCTGGTGTGTGATAGAACATACAATTTTAATGAGTTGGGCGCGCCATTTGCTCAGTTGGCGTCATACTGCACTATTGCACGGATTGCTTTTGTCCGAATCCCAAACGGCGCATTCTCAATTTGGATTGTTTTAGGGAGTTTTAAAGGCTCCCAACTTACTTGGCTCGGCTCTGAGGAAGATAAAATTAAATATGTTAAAACCGGCCATCTCATCGAATAAATAACCGTATCGTGTTGAAAGGGGTGCCCAACCTATAGGGCCTGGAGTAGATTATTCTTAACAGCTTCCTGTGGGAAGCGAAGGGTATCTTTTTCAGCGGCAAATCCGTTTTAAGATCTAACACCTAGCCTTCTTGGATAAGGGCAAAGCATCGTGGAGGTCTCGTATGCAAGTTGTGCACGTTACTGATCCCTTGGTGGCCCAAAATCGATAAAAGCAGGCTTCGGCCGACACTCGGGCAAAATTCAAAATTTCCTACAAACTGAAAATTTGTTAATGTGTCCCGTGCGCTCATATTAATGTATGAGCTTATTATGCAGTTGCGAGCGCCGTAAAATACTTACCAAAAAAAATAAAAAATAAAATGATAGTACAAAAAAATACATGTAATTAAAATCACGTTTTCTTTCGGGCACAAGGCGAAAGCCTGCTCCGTCACAAGGCTTCTTTTGCTTTAGGCCTTTTGTCTTAGTAAGCCCTTTACGGCACTTGCAGCACGACAATTAGGTCATAAAACGCTGAAGATTAAGTTAAAGGTGTTTCAAGGGAGCAGCAAAATAAACCCCCCCTAAAAATAAAGAAAAGAGAAAAGGATGATACACATTTGATAGAAAAGAAGGGGCAAAGACCCCTATTTCCTCCCCGGGGCGCTGCTACTGACCGAAGTGTCTTAAGGCTGTTCCCAAAGGGGGGACATTAACTTCTTCTTATGCACAGTAGAATTGTAAATGGGCTGATTTATAATGTCATGCTCATAGCTAGCAGTTTCTGAACTGCCACGGGGACGTTGCTTTTTCTTTCCTAATCCTTACTACCGTCATTTTCCTCTTCTTCTTGTGTATGTTTGTCACACTCGCTCTTGTGACCCTCTATTTCCGAGGTGCCTTGATAGTCGAAGCAGACTTTGTGCTGTTGAAGCTAGAGAGGTGAGCAGGGTGAGCCTGATTCCCTGTTGACATCTACCCCTTGGCGCTCATATGATCTTATGCTGTTGCAAGCGCCTTAAAGACTCTACTAAAACTAAGAAGAAAATAATGAAGGAGCAAACCACACCAGAGCTCTCATCAACCACTCACCACAATGAGAATTCTGTAGGCTATAGGTCTACACGGTCACTAGACAACATTGTGCTGTTCATTTCTTTCAATTGGTTATCGATTTATTAATTAATTAATAACAGTGGTCCCCGCATGAGAGCACTCCGCAAAGGAACTCGGCCCGTCTAAGAGCCCGACCCGAGGTCAATTTATGCATGGAAAGAAAATTAATATCGAGCCTCTCGATCTCTCTGTTGGGACATTGTATTCCTGTTAGCCTGGTATGTTCTTGTGAGGCAGGGATAAAGCCTTCTTCTAAATCATCTACATTTGGTAAATTGTGTCTATGGGGCCATAAGAGCACACACAAACAGTACAATTTTAAAGACGCTAAATAGAACAGCTTTAACGGAGAGAACCAATTAATAGCTTTATTAAAGACAATTGAAAAGATTTATTTAAGAAAAACAAATCACATTTACTAGCTACCCGATAATGCACAAAGTCTCTAGCACAGTGACAGAGCACCCCTTTAATAGCTCAAGAACTAAATCAGCACAAGGACTCTCATCTCAAAGAATCCTTATAAATCTAAGCCTCTACTTGCACCTTGCCTCCCGCCTCGTTATTCACACAGCAGTACGAGAAATTAGTAGTTGGTGAGTTCAGTCGTGGACACAGTTGAGCTTTTGCCTCTCGGTTCAGACTCAGATTTTTGCCTCTCTTTTGGACCTGTCCCCTCTTTGTTTTTCCGGTTTGAACAGAATCGAGCAGACAATTTCCGGATCACGGGTTTGCGCATGACGAAGCATGCGATGACGTAGAGGCCCTGCGAGCCACTGAGCAAGATGTGCGGTGTCCACAAGAAGGTGGTGTTGACGAGAACGGCGGGGACGTAGAGCAGCCAGCTCACTCCCAGCAGCACGCTCAGACTCACACACAGCCACATCCGGGAGCGGTTCCTCCTGCACGCGCTTCTGCTAGCTCGCTGGAACTGGGCGCTTCTCCTGATGGCTCTCACGATGACCAGTGCGCACGAGAGGGAGGCGGAGAGAAGGAGGAGGGCGGGGAGACAGAAGGTCACCAGTAGCGAGGTCAGGTTGCCGAGCCAGCAGCGGTCGTGGGCGCCATAACCCAGAGACACGAGTCTCGTGCTGTCTAAGGCCACACACAGGCCAGTGAAGATAGCGGGCCCGCCCCAGCACACGAGACTGTACCTAGTGAAAGCCTTGACTCCACGACACACCCCCATGTGGCCCCGACTCTGGGCGGTCAGAACATAGGCCAGGTCACCGGACATGGCCGTCAACCAGGCGAAGGTGGAGAGCCAGCTGGCGTGGAGTAGGGCAGCGTGTAGGACACAGGCCAGACCTCGGGGGAAGCCCGCCAAAAGGAACAGCAGCTGACCCGTCATCAGGCTGCCAGAGAAGGACATGAGGATCTTCCCAGGGGTGTTGCGTAACTCTGGAAGGACGCCGTAGACTACAAGGACAACGGCTAGACAGACCAGGGACAGAGTGAGGGAGATCCAGGTGGCCAGAAGTTCTGCCTGGGACTCTGGGAGCCACACGAGCGTCACAACACGTGACTTGACCGTTGCGTCATAGGTGACGTTGTAGTGAGAGCACACGACAGCGCCGTCGTCAGTTAGAATGTATGAATGTCTGTCGTAGACGAGAAAGTCCCCAGCCTCCATGTCCCTGTCCAGGAAAGCGCGGACTTGTTCGGATGACGCATTGTGGATCAGTTCAAGAGACGCGGAGGCCTGGTCTAGAACGTTCTGAACTTCCTCTTGGTTTCTCGTCACTATCAGCACGCTGTTGATCAGAACCAAATCCGTTTGGTTGTAAAGTAAATACTTCTCACAAGACAGCTTCTCGTTAACAGGGTTTCTCAGGCAAATTCCAACTTTCACTGTGGCCTGTTTGCGAGAGAGGAGACTGATAATTTGGCTTTGGTTTACAGACAAACGAAACGCCACTGTGTTCAGGGATATATTATTATGCTCGTCAGATACGTGGACAACATACGTCCCGTTTCTTAGAGATAAAACCTTTTCTATGAATTCCACAGAGGTGCCAACAGGACAGTTAATTTTATCTCGAGACCAAACGTTAAACACGTCGAAATTCTTTACGACAAAATTGTGGTCTTTAGCATACGTCTTGAAAGTTTTCAACATGTCCGCCAAAGAGCCCAGAAAGTGTTGGAATGCGTCACTTCCGTCCAGTTTCACTTCTAGACGTAGACATGTCCCATTTGCACAGGGACGAGTGCATGACGTCACACCTCCATCACAATGGGGTGTGCGGTCACTCGCAGTCGATCTTGACGTCTTTTTATTCCCAGGTGTTGGAACAGAATTGAGTCTGGAAGCGCCATTAGAGTCAGGGTGTGTTGTCCGGAATTCTTTCGCTCCGGACATCGAAGGTGTTATATTCTTCTTTGACCCTCTCATGCTGTTACCACCGGTTCCCCAGACGTCAACGGTTGGAGTGAACAAGTCTGTCACGTAATTTGTCAGCTTGTCCGTCTGTTTGTCTGTTTGCCCCCTGACGTCTGAAGTACCGATGACACCCGAGTTCCTCGCCCCTGGGTCCGGAAATAACAACTCTCTCTTCCAGCAGCTCTGTTCATCGCACGAAAACAGCTCAGCTGCTGTAACCGACGCGTTCCACTTCTCAGCAAAAGTGAGGTCAAGACTTGTGGTCAGCTCATCTCCCAGTCTGACCGTATCGCCCTCCAGGTCCTCAGTGCCGGACCTCAGACTGACCCACGTGTAGGTGAGGAAGGCGCGGTCAAGCAGGCAGGCCATGCTGCAGTGGGATATTCCAGACAGATGGGGAAGGCTGTACTTACTGCCGCCAATCTCATTTGCTGACCGGTCCAAGGATATTGATTCAGACACACAATTAGACAGACACTCTCGCTGTTCAGGTTGGTCTATGTCCATAAAGGCGCAGCTAGATATGGTCTCGCCCAGACAGTTCTTTATCTCTTCTGCGATATGAGAAAAAGAGATTTGTAAGACCACAGAGGAGCTGCTGAAGTTGATGTCTTGTAGTATGTCGTGTTTTTCGCCGTCGTTGGTCGCGTTCTGCATGGGGCATGCCGACGTCACAGGGTGGTCACTGCCCGGTTCTGTCCCATGACGACATCTCTCGTGTTGTAACTCCTCTTTTCCTGGATACCACGTGACGACACAGTGGTCGTACAGCGGGACAAACACGTGACCTTCTGGACATGTTCGAGTCTCCGGGATCAGAAGAGTTTCATTGATCCTCAGCATGTGAGAACCAGATCGAAAGTCCATCAGCACTCGAAAACTGAGCATATTAGGTAGCTGAATAGTCGGTGGCACTTCACTTTGTATCATTTCAACATGTATATTGATTATTCCAGCATATGAGTGCTCGGGCGGAAGACAGTCACATACCGGCTTGTCACACTTCACTAGATCTCCATCAAACAAACTGAATATTGTTGGCGTTCTGCTTGGCTGATCCGAGGATAGAGAGACATACTTTCGGAAAAACAGAGAAGAGTTCTCAACTGAACCAGCAAAGCAATGTGGGTTTTTAAGCCTTACCATTTGGTCGTTCGCATTTATGGTAAAAGCATAGAGGTACCTTTCACACAAATTGGCATCAATTGTTACATTTCTGAATGGAGTCTCCTTGTGCCCCAAGCTTGTTTCATTTGAAGAATTTCTCATTTTAGAATCTTGAAGACTTGTTGACAAGTCCTGTTTGATCGGGCTGTTTTGATCCCCTTCAATGCCATTCAAAGACATGTTGCACCTCTCCGGTCCAGTATTTCTTAACTTTTCATGCTGGTGTTGTCGACTGCCAGAGGTGTAATCATTCTTAAGTGAGCTCTCAACAACTTCTCCCTCCCCAAAAGAGCAGTCACTTCCCTGTTCTCTTCCTCCTCCTCTTCCTCCTCCTCCTCCTACTTCTCCTCCTCCTCCTCCTCCTCCTCGGCCCTCCCCTTCCTGGGATGTGCCTGTCGTCCTCACGTCGTCAAACGACAGATCTCCGTACGGGGGCACACAGGTTCTCACAAGCTGTTTAGAATTTGGCCAAACCGTTGTGGTACAGTTTGAGTTGGCGAATGTGTTCTGGAGATTCCTCAGCGACCACGGTACGTGCCCCACGTCTGCGCAAGAGAGCGTCGCGTTCCACTGGTCAACATCCTCAGGGCTGACTCCATTACAAATGGCGCAGAAGACGTTGTAAAAGTGGGCAGTCCGCAGGTCTTTGTGAGAGACATGAATGGCGTCCAGTAGATGTTTGTTCTGAGATCTGCCCAGGCTCTCACAACGACCCACAATGTCTGATCTGGTCAGTCCCAGTAACATGTTGACCACTTGACCATCTGTCTCACGGACACTGATGTCCTTCAGGATCTCCAAAAACCTGGTCACCAGAATGCTCTTGTGACTACACTTGGTCACCATCTGGTAAGACGGTATTGTGGGACGCGACGAGGGGACACAGGAGGTCACTTCTTTCCACATGTACCACAACTCAAAGTCCAGGGCCTGGGAATAGGCAGAGAGAGGCTCCAGAGAAGCTTCCAGAAGTCTGACGGGGGAGGTGAAAATGCTGAGACGTAAGCACAAGAAGTAAAAGTCGTAGCAACAGTCGCCGTAGATCCAACACATGAGGTCACAGGAGCAGGGGAATTCGCCCTCGTTCTCCACGTCATCGCGGCCAGTGGCCCTGTGCTCACCACACTGTCCATTACAACTTCCGTAAGACGGACAGTCAGGAGCGGGGAGGCGAGGCGGACAGGTAATCGGTTTTACGCCTTGTCCACGCCCAGATAGGATCTGTCCAGGTACAGGCACAGGTGTAAAAGGGCCTGCTGATACGCCAATCTCATGAGGCCAAACGTGATCCTGTATCGTTGACGAATTATGCACTGGAATTTTAGAGTTAGGACGTTGGGAGCGAGGATTTAGCCCTAGCCCTAAGCTTTGTTCAGGAACTTTTAATGGATGTGGAGTGTGGACGCTGGATCTAAACCCCAACTCTTCAGTTGGAGTCGTGTGTAAGGGTAACGTGCTTACCGTTCTATCACCTTTGTTACTAGAACTGATTGGTGTCAGCAGAGGATGGGTAACCTGGCTCGAGTATGGTAAAACAGACCGGGACGTCACATCCGGTTTTCCCAAGGGGAAGAAACTCTCCTTGATGTCCTCGCTGGGACGTTGATCTCTCCCTGAAGATGCCGCTGGCACGTCTGTCTGGGGTGAATCTTGTACTGCTAGGACTGCCATCCAAGCAACATCTAAGTTTATGAAAAGAAAGGGAATTTGGGTGGGTTGGGGGCGGGGGATAAGGGATTGG
>NW_004798398.1:126924-131195 GCF_000002075.1 Aplysia californica
TATATATATATACATGTGTATATATATATATAAAATCTATGAGGAATGTAATGTAATGTGGATATACTCACTGCCTAACAACAGTCTGATACATGTGTGCCCCTTCCGTCGTCTGCCACCCTCCCGCCGCCCCGTCACACCCACAGGGGAGAACATTTCGGAGGTCACACTGCTCTACTGTAGCGGCGGTGTCCTTGACAAAACGTCCAAACTGCTTCAGGGAAGAGCACTACAACAATGATAATAATATTATTATGATGTCAGTTGTCTAGCGGTTATTCTATCAGGCTTGCAGCTGAAATGTCGTGGGTTCGAATCCCGTCAGGGGCCAGAAGTTGTATTTTTTGGAAAGGTACTTTACTCGAATTTACGACGTTGCGTCCTTGGGAAAGGCGATTTACACAAATTTTCCCAACTCCACTAATGTGCGAATGGGTACCCGGTTATAGATAGACAGCGAAAGATCTTGTCAGTTTGTTAGTACAATGTTTGAGCTCGTATTTTCCGCAGCTTTCACCGTACGCTTCCAGGGAGGCTGAGAATGCCTCTGAGTGTTCTTGGGTCTATTTGAGTGATTGCAATTCTAAAGCGCATAGAACATGCTGCTGAGCTTGGGTGAGCGCTATCCTTCCTCAGGCGTCCGGTCTAGAGCAGACACCGATGATCATGGCACCCCACTCTTTCCTTTGTTCTCTGTCTTCTTGATCTCCTCGGTTTTTCTTTTTGAGCTCTTCGTTGCAAAATTGTTCAGGCCATCGACTGTGCATATACTAATATTATTCTTTGTCTTCGTCTACTCTTCTTCCCTTCTGTCTTTCCACACAGCAGCAGTCTCTCTATTCCATGCGCTAAGTAAGTGCACTTATTACTAACGTTATTATTAATAGGCCACAACAATATGTGACAACTCGAAGATTGACAGTCACAATTATAATATGCCAAACTCCCTTACGCTGTACGGCGGAACAGCGTGGTTCCTGCTGCACTTGGGAGCGTTACAAGTCCTCACAATACGTTACAGTGTACGTCACAGATTGTTACAGCACTTAGCACTCTCAAACACGTTACAGTATACGTCACAGATTGTTACAGCACTTAGCACTCTCAAACACGTTACAGTATACGTCACAGATTGTTACAGCACTTAGCACTCTCAAACACGTTACAGTATACGTCACAGATTGTTACAACACTTAGCACTCTCAAACACGTTACAGTATACGTCACAGATTGTTACAACACTTAGCACTCTCAAACACGTTACAGTATACGTCACAGATTGTTACAACACTTAGCACGCTCAAACACGAAAAGTGGACGAACAGTTTCGTTTTAAGAAAGAATAATCCTTCTGTTACATCGCAGAGTCCTCAACAAGATCTATTCAACAGTACCGAGTCTCCAACATGGTCTATTCAACATTACCGAGTCTCTAACATGGTCTATTCAACAGTAACGAGTCTCCAACATGGTCTATTCAACAGTACCGAGTCTCCAACATGGCCTATTCAACAGTACCGAGTCCCCAACATGGTCTATTCAACAGTACCGAGTCCCCAACATGGTCTATTCAACAGTACCGAGTCTCCAACATGGCCTATTCAACAGTACCGAGTCCCCAACAAAATCCGTTCCCTAGTGAATACTGGGTACTGAGTACAGATTCTCGTCTGCTTCTTGCTTCCTTGGAGTGCCTAACTATCTGATTTTGTTTACAACACCGCGTTTTTCAGACAATATTACATTTTTTATCACTTTGATTTGGTCGCAATAGCCAAAGGCATGTGCTAACACCTACCAACTGCAGCGGTTTTCGTCCCTCTACTATGAAGAAAAGCAATTGTGAGGCAGCGTGGTGGAATCAGGCTCTCGTCATAGTTTGTGCATGTAGAGTTATTAGTACGATCTTAAAGCTTGTTCACTTGTCATTATTTGGATGGAAAAAAAATCCATTTATCTTGAATACACGTTGAAATAATTTATTTGCAAATTAAGGAGGTGGGGGTCACCTATTTTCTGAGGTAAAATTAGTGACAAAATGGCCATCAAAGATTAGTTATTTCCTTAGCTTAAGAGTCCGTGGCAACTGAAAATTTACATTTATTGTATGTACCTTTAAACAAAGTTTTCAGAAAAATCTACTCAGAAATGAGTCCTTTAATGGGCATGAAGGTGTTGAACCAAAAAACAAAAGTTTGATACAAATTCACAAACCTGCAGAAAAATGCAAGTTTCTTCACTTTGATTATTTTGACGAGAGCCTGATTCCATCACGCTGCATCACAATTATTGGCAAGACGAGCAGATCGACAATTATTCTTTTTCCTTGGGGTATCAGGTCTGGAGCAGACTTTGACGATCATGGCACCCCATTCCTTCCAGTTGTCTCTCTTCCTTTACCTCGGGTTTTCTCTTTGGGTTATCTGTTGCAAAGCTGTTCAGGTCATATGTATATGCTGCTTGAAAATTATGTTCCTTGATAAGAGCAGCATCTAAAGAAAGTTAGCTTTTTTTCTCAATAAATACGTTATCAGTAGTTCTGACGATTTCTGTCTTTGGTCTTTGTACACTGGCAGCCGGCAATCTCTATAACTATTTTTTAAAAAGAATAAATGCCGTTACTTCTGCAGCAGAACAAGTCATTGGACCCGTGATGTCCCACAATGCAGCGATTGCATTATGACTTTACTGTCTGTGACAGCTTTAGCGATTTATTAAAATTCTCTCTCTCTCTCTCTCTCTCTCTCTCTCTCTCTCTCTCTCTCTCTCTCTCTCTCTCTCTCTCTCTCTCTCTCTCTCTCTCTCTCTCTCCCAGGGTTTCAGCAATGCCAATGTTTAATTCATATCCATATGTGAAAATTTATAGAGACCAAATCGAATTATCATCCGCATTAACACCGATCCCCCCCCCCCCAACCCCGTCCCTAAAGACAAACGGATTGACCTCTTTTCCCCACAGTCTTATCTTCTATCCCCAACATGTTCGCATCTCATACAAACCGATCCTAGACCTCTCTACGAATACTATTTGACCTTTGAATCCTTGCTTTCTGTGTTGTTGGCAAGACAAACATAATATTTTATCTTTGGTATTAGTTTAAAAAATATCAACCTGCAATAATTGTTGTCGTTTTTCGCCCAATTTGGACAAAATCCAAATTGTAATTGTCTTAGCGGTAGGCTACCTTGATCTCTGTCATGGACGTGCGGTGTACCCCTTGCAGAACCCCCCCCCCCAGATATTCCTATTGGAATTTAATACCTTCCACCTCCAGTGCTGGGAATCGAACTCAACGCCCTTTGTTAGCAAGACTAACTGCCCAACCATCACACAGCTGACGCGTTCAGTGTATTCGTATCTCCAACAAGACTTATAGACATTGAGACCTCAGATATTCAGCAGATAACGTAAACACAACAGGCTATTAAAGTATTATTATACTAATCACAATACACACACACCTTGGTGACGCCACACATGATAAACCGTATTAAACAGAACGGAAGCAATCAGGGGCGATAAGCCAGGGGAAGTAACTGGCGGGCGGCAAACAAAGTACTGGGGCAAAATAATATGAAATGTGATCTGCTGCGTGTTTGAGTTTGAGTTTGTTGTTTGTGGCTTTGTTTTTAATGGGCTGTTTAATGAATGAAACCCATCATTATGTTACGTGTTAGCTGTTCCCACCTCACTCCTTCAGCTCCGTCATTACATAGAGATGGGAGAGGCCTGACCAACCGAAGTGTTCATGAATAAAGATCAGTTGTTAGTTGTTTTTGTTTTTTCGGTAGTCACAATTGAATAAAGATCAGTCGTTGTTTTTTTCCTTAGTCACAAACAAAAGAGGATTTTGTTTTTAAACTTTGTTGTACAATTTTACGAGCACTTTTTGTACTGACTTAAATCTATCCAAGCCTAGCAGTGGCATACAAAGCAGGAGGAAGCCTTAATTCTCTTTTAACACCCTAATAGATTTAGAACCTTATTACGTCGGTCGTTACACACTCTGTTTTGGTTCTAATCTATTCATGTTTTGTGCGTGGGTGGTTGGCGGGTGCTCTGGTGTGGTTTGCTTCTTCTTTCCTATCAAACGTCTATCGTCCTTATCTCCCCTTCTTCTATTCTATGTTTTGTTACTCTCTTGTAACACCTCTAATCTTCTGGCGCTCATATGACCTTATGCAGTTGCGAGCGCTGTAAAACCTCTACTAAAACTAACTAAAAGTGTTGTGTATGCCTACTTGGGGGTGGGGGGAGGGGGGGGGGAGGA
>NW_004798398.1:136295-138795 GCF_000002075.1 Aplysia californica
ACAAAAATAATGGGTGAGGATCACATGTTTCCCTTCGTTTTTCAAAGAACAAAACTTTACGCTCCTATCGGCACAATTTAGATCACTTAGGAGGCAGGCTCTGGCCCTGTCTGTCAGGCCAACCCAGACCTCAAAGGGATACAAAATCTCAGCAAAATTCCTGTACGCGACGGCTGAGCTCTTTTAATTAACCACTAGACCTCAGACGTTGATCAACCGCCACATTGTGTAAGTCTTCTCTTTTTTCTTTTTTTATTTTTTTTTTTTTTAGTAAGTGTTTGAGTGCTGCATAAGGTCAAATGAGCGTGCGGGACACACATTAAGCATTTTCATTTTGGTAGTAATTAATTTTGAATTTTGCCCGGGTGGTGGCCGAAGTCTACTCTTATCGATTTGGGACCATCACGGAATCTTTAACATGCGCAACTTGCACCCTTATCCAAGAAGGTTAAGTGTTAGATCTTACCTACCGTAAGATCAGTGGTGCGTCTGAAAGACAGCAGTAAGAAGGAGCCAGGATGTAGAAGTAGACCGGCTGCAGAAAGATTCAGGAGCCTAGGGGTGTGTGTGTGTGTGTGTGTGTGTGTGTGTGTGTGTGTGTGTGTGTGTGTGTTTCTGAGGCAGAGGGATGGGGGTGGTAGCGGAGACGAAAGCAGACGACAGAATATGGTTAGATAACATGAAAGGAGGGGAAAGGAGGAAATAATAGAGAAGAACATTTTCCTTCACTGTCAAGATTCGAACCTGGGACCTATTGAATGAAAGGCGAACACCATAACCTCTCCACAAGAGCCCCCTATAGTTTTCTATAATATGATAATAATAAGTTATTCCGGTTTATGTAAAGTCGCTTACTTGCTATCAACAAATCTGATGCTCTTTTTCACGAGAATAAGAAACTTCTCTCCTTCATTACTTTTCCATCACTTTTGACAAGGAGTGAGTCACTGCATGATAGCAGCTTCCCCCCCCCCCTCCCCCCCAATTCCCCCGTTTTTTTCGTTTTTCTTTTCTTTTTTTTTTTTCGTCTGCCTTTCACTACCCTAGAATTACAAAGTTCTGTCTGCTCAGTAGGCCCTACCTACTTTTGAGAAATGTGATGTCAAAGATTTAATTAGAGTTTCACAATATTATGTCTGTCCACGTTGTTTTATGCCCCCGCATAATGAAAAAAAATTGCAAAATTTTATTCTTTTATTTTTATTTACTTTTTTTTTTTTTTTGGGGTGGGGATAATTTCTGATTATTTTCCTTTATCTTTCTTTGTTAAAATTAACAGAATCGCATAATTTCCCATTTTGGGCTTAGTACGCATAATTTCGGATTTTTTGGGGGCATATAACCGCGAGGACAGACAAAAAATCAAGCTGTTCATAATGTAATTCGGGGGCTCTCGTGGCCTAGAGGTTAAGGTGTTGGCCTCTCATTCAAAGGTCCCGGGTTCGATTCCGGGTAGCGACCAAAAATTTTCTTCTCTAAAATTGTCTCCTTTCACACCCTTTCCTGATCTCTAACAATGTTCTGTTGTCTGCTTTCATTTCCACTTTCTGCCCCCACCCCCTCACCTCCTTTGCCCCCTCCTCTGGGCTCCTGACTCTTTCTGCAGCCTTTCTACTGCTACTCCTTGGCTCCTCCCAGCTGCTGTCTTTCTGCCACACCCCTGATCTTCTGGTAGGAAAGATCTACACCTAGCCTTCTCGGACAAGGGTGAAAAATCTCGGAGGGCCCGTGTGCAAGTTGCGCACGTTAAAGATCCCTTGGTGGTCTAAAATCGATAAGAGTAGGCTTTGGCCGCCACCCGGGAAAAATTCAAAATTTCCTACCAACGAAAACGTATTAGGTGTGTCCCGCGCGCTCATATGACCTTATGCAGTTGCGAGCGCCGTAAAACCCTATACTAAACAAACAAAAACAAAATAATGTAATTCTTTGAATAACTATCTTGATAACGACTGCGAATAACCGTACAGTTTTGATAGAGCAGCAGATAGAGCATTTATTGGTTTCCGACGCCAAGGTCCTAGTAACTCAGAACGGTCAAAAATGTCAGATAGAACTTTGTAATTCTAAGGGAGTGCTTTTTCCTGCAGATACCCAATCATCTTTATCGTTACATCGATGTACTTCTCTTTACTTTAATAATAATAAATAGCATATTTTGTATAGCGCATGTCCCCACTCGAAAGCAGGCTCTATGCGCTTTACACTATATTATTACCCCCAGCAGACCATAGAACACCCAGAAACATTCTCAGCTTCCCGGGAAGCATACAGTGCAAGCAGCTGGTTAAGCGCTCAAACACTAACAAACTGACAAGATCTTTCACTACCTATAGCTGGGTACTCATTTTCGCCAGGGTGAAGTAAAGATAATTCGTGTAAAGTGCCTTTCCCAAGAACACAATTTAACGTCGGGCCCGCAGCTCGAACCCCCGAACCCGCAACCTCACGATTACGAGTCCGGTAGCCTAACCACTAGGCCAACTACGCCACAAAACTT
>NW_004798398.1:143795-145615 GCF_000002075.1 Aplysia californica
TTTTACAAATCTAAATTACTAAATTAAGTTAATTTTCATGTCGGTCGTTATACTCTCAGTAATGGATGTAATCTACATTTGTATATTTTTCGATGCCAAGCTGTAGTAAACAATAATTAACTGTCTTTTAGAACTTAGCTCTGGCCTTAGAAGCTGAAAACAGCTTTAAATCATTCAAATTGTTTTGATTAATTTTTATGTCGGTTGTTACACTCTCAGTCATGGATCTAATCTATTTTTTTTTTTGGGGGGGGGGATAAGTGCCAATCTGTAGTAAACAACAGTTAACAGTGGCGTCGGTGGCCTAGTGGTTAGGCTCTCGGACTCGCAACCGTAAGGTCGTGGGTTCGAATCCTGTCAGGGGCCCGACGTTGTGTCCTTGGGAAAGGCACTTTGCACAAATTTTCCTCACTTCACCCAGGTGGAAATGGGTACCCAGCTATAGACAGTGAAAGATCTTGTCAGTTAGATAGTGTTTGAGCACGTGAAATCCGCAGTTTGCACTGTATGCTTCCGCGGAAGCCGAGTATGTTTCTGAGTGTTCTGAGAGGGTCTGCTGGGGCAATGTAGTTGTAAAGCGCATAGAGCATGCTCTTGAGCATGGATATGCGCTATATAAATGCAATTATTATTATTATTCTTGTAGAACCTAGTTGTGATCTTAGAAGGTAGAAACAGTTTATTGTTTCATCCGAATTACACCGGTTCATTTTAATGTCGGCAGTTTGAAACACAAAAATGAATTTGGGAGGGGGGGCGGGGGTTGTAAAAGTAGTAAGATGCAGTAAATAACAAAATATCTTTATTTTGGAACCTAGTTGTTATCTAAATAGCTGGTAGTAGCTTTTAAAAATCTCAATTACTTTAGTAAGATTTTATTACGGTCGTTACACTCTCTGTCATGGATGTAATATATATATATGTGTGTGTGTGTGTGTGTTTTTGTAAGTGCCAGGCTGTAGTAAACAAGAAATAACTTTCTTTCAGAACTTAATGGAGGTCTTAGAAGATAAAAACATTTCTTTTCACGTAATATCAACGATTGCGATATAATAATAAAATGTAATAATTATACATGTGATATATAACATTTATATAGAGCATATTTCCAGAAAAGTAGCTCAATGTTGTGTCCGACAGGCTGCTCTGCTGTCTCCGAGATGAATTTAGTGTAGTTCTAGTAGAGGTTTTACGGCGCTCGCAACTGCAAAAGGGCATATGAACGCCAGAGGATTAGATGTTTTGCAAGAGAGTAACAAACATAAAAAAGAAGAAGAGGAGATAAGGAAAATAGATGTTCGATAGGAAAGAAGAAGCAAACCACACCAGAGCACCTGCCAACCGCCAACTGTTAAATGAATTATAAAATAAACAGTTTCTTCTGCAGTCAATCAGACATCAATTATTCTTCTCAATGGTCACAAATTAACAGCAACTCACATTTAAGAGTATAAACGCTCTGAGGCACACATACAAACAGGCACGCGCACACACACATACAAACACACACACACACACACACACACACACACACACGCACACAAACATAAACAGAGTCACAAAGGCTCATAAAGGAGAAAGACGGAGGAAAATGGAAACTTGCAACGACACACGTGCAAGCAAACGCATACACAAACATACCCACGCAGATACATATACACGCAAATACAAACGCGCACGCACGCGCGCGCGCGCGCACACACACACACACACACACACACACACACACACACACACACACACACACACACACACACACAATCGCTTAAAATGGGTGGAGAAAGATGGACATAAAAACAAAAACAAAACAGGAAAAGAAA
>NW_004798398.1:145715-147052 GCF_000002075.1 Aplysia californica
TGAGTGTGTGTGTGTGTGTGTGTGTGTGTGTGTGTGTGAGTGTGTAAAAACTGTAGAGAAATCAAGTAGGCCTACTATTACACCTGTTCAACTATTATAACAGCTTTTACCACCAATTCATTAAATCATAAAAGTAATTTACCAGGTCTGGTGGGGCATTAATAAAATAATAATATATTATAGAGAATGTAAAACGCATAGAGCTTATTGTTGAGCAGGAATGTGCGTTATGCAGATGTTATTTATTATTTATTAGTATCGTTTGGTTAGTTTTCGGCTCTTTTACTGCATTAGGTCATATGGTCGCTTTTATTTTTAAGGACAAGCAGGCTAATCCAAATTGCGGAGGTTTCCAGAATTCTTGACCTACACCAAAAGTGGGCATTGCCCAACCTATAGGAGAAGTTTAGTTTCATTGATGTTTATATTTGTTAGGTAGGTTATAAAGAAAACCCTCCTCTCTTTTAAAGAAACTGAACAAGGGGCAAAACCTTTAACTTCGATTATCTCAAAACCGCATTTTACGGGATAGCCCCCTAGTGCACCCTATCCGCTCGTCGTGTTTTACTATCGTATCTATACACGACGTGGGGAACTTTGTGTCACCACTTTCCAAAGAGGAAATTTACTCGTTAATCCGATCCGTACTCTTTGCATAGCAGTCTGTCAAAATAATTTTCTGAGAAATACTGAAAGTTTCAAAGAGATCTTTGTACTAGAAGTATTCTAAAATGTGAAGAATACAACCCCGGGGGTACAAAATGACCCCAGGGCGTAGGGAATATGGTTAAAAGCCACCATGTGTAATGAGCGCGGGAAGTTGTGTAGTACTCAGTCTCTCCTTCTGTTCCCAGGACGACGATATAGAAACACAAGGTAGTCCCCCTCCTCCCAAGCCACGTGGTCCCCGTCGCCGCCAACAGCGTAGGGTAAGTTTTAAACAGCAAATTTGTAGGGATATATGTTGTTTAAAAAAAAAAAAGATTTTTTTTTTACCAGTCTTCACCGGCTTTACTTTATTCTATATATTTAAAATGTAGATTAAAAACATTTTTTCTCTTTTTTTAAAGGAGGGGGGTGATTTTTTAAAATAGAAACAGAGCGGGTTACCTAGAGAGTATTATTGTGAGTGCACGAACACACACATACATACATACACACACTCTCACACACACATACACACACACACACTCACACAAACACACGCGCGCGAGCACGAGCGCAAAAAACACGCAACATAAAACGGACATCATATCATTGCAACTACGTTATTGCATGTACGATTTTTTCTTTTGAAAACAGCGCCATTATTCCACCCCCCTCCCTACCCCCTACCT
>NW_004798398.1:147851-149189 GCF_000002075.1 Aplysia californica
AGAGAGAGAGAGAGAGAGAGAGAGAGTGAGAGAGTGAGAGAGTGAGTGAGTAAACATTTGAAATGACAATGTCATGAAACAACAATTTGAACGTTATAATAATGACCGTTGAATTCTCTTTCCAGGAAAAGCCAGAGGTCTGATGGGAAGCAGCCGGTCGCTATGTGTACAGTGAATTCAGCAAAGACGAGAAAAAATAAGAACCATCAAACCCACCAACGTTGCACAATATAAACTTATTGGATATATAAGTATAAGTTTGCGAATATCAAAGGAGCAGTCAAATTGGTACCTCAGAATTACAAAGTTCTATCTGACATTTTGGGCCGTTTTGAGTAACTACGGCCATAAAATTGAGGTCAGAAACCAAATTCTGTTCTGCCAGCTCTACCGAAATCGTGTAAGATTATACGGAGTCGTATATGTGAGGCAGCGTGGTGGAATCAGGCTCTCGTCAAAATAATCAAAGTGAAGAAACTTGCATTTTTCCGCAGGTTTGTGAATTTTTATCAAATTTGTGTTTTTTGGGTCAACAACTTTCATGCCCATTAAAGAACTCATTTCTGTGTGAATTTTCTGAGATACTTTGATTAAAGGCACAATAAATGTAAATTTTCAGTTACCCGGACTCTTAAGCTAAGGACATATCTAATCTTTGGGGGCCTTTTTCTCACTAATTTAATTTTACCTCTGAAAATATGTGGCTCCACCTCCTTCTTTCGCAAATATCTCGACTTTTATTCAAGATAAATGGGTTTTTTTTTCCATCCCAACAAAGACAAGTCAACAAGCTTACTTTAAGATGATACCAATAACTCTACATGCCCAAAAATTGACGAGAGCCTGATTCCACCAGGCTGCCTCACATATCAAGATATTTTAAAAAATTTCGTTCGAAAAAGCTTGACATATTATTATTGTGAAATAAAAAATTTGCCGTCAAATGTCTCAACATTAAGTGCTGAGTAGATAGAACGTTGTAACTCCGAGGTAGCCAATCAAATATCAAACATTCCGAAGGATAAAAAAACCCATTCTTTCATAAATAATTATGTCCCTGAACAATTTAAATCTGAATCTGATACAAAGAATATCCCCAAGTTCCATGAATTGTTATACGTAACCAAAATTGTGTCAAGAGTGGCGTAGAATATCTACTTAGTCATAATAATATTCTTGTATGCATCTACGGGGAATTTGAATCTACTTAGTCATTATAATAATATTCTTGTATGCATCTACGGGGAATTTGAATCTACTTAGTCATTATAATAATATTCTTGTATGCATGTACGGGGAATTTGAATCTACTTAGTCATTATAATAATATTCTTGTAT
>NW_004798398.1:149873-150931 GCF_000002075.1 Aplysia californica
TGAGACGAAGGGGGGCAGCAGGACAGAAGGAGAGAAACAGAAAAACCCAAACAGGCGGACAGACTGACAGAGAGACAGATAGATAAACAGAAAGACAGATGGCCAGTTTTTTTTGGGGGGAAGTGTTTTACGGCGCTCGCAACTGTATAAGGTCATATGTGCGCGCGGGACACACCAAACACTTACAGTTGGTAGGAAGTTTTAAATTTTGCCCAGGCAGCGGCCGAAGTCTACTCTTGTCGATTTTAGACCATGAAGGCATCTTTAACGAGCGCAACTTACACACGGTTTTTCAACGTTTTTCGCCCTTGTTCGAAAAGCTATGTGTAGATCTTTCCTACCAGAAGATCAGGGCTGTGGCTGAGTGAAAGACAGCAGTAAGAAGGAGCCAAGGAGTGGCAGTAGAAGACTGAAGAAAGAGTCAGGATCCTAGAGGAGGGGGTAAAGGAGGTGAAGGGATGGTGGGAGAAAGTAGAGACGAAAGCAGACAACAGAACATTGCTAGAGAGCAGGAAAGGAGGTAAAAGGAGACAATTTTAGAGAAGAACATTTTTCGGTCGCTACCCGGATTTGAACCCGAGGCCTTTGAATGAGAGGCGAACACCTTAACTTCTAGCCACAAGAGCCTCCTTACACTGGTGTGGAAAAATGGCACACACTGGGTTCGAGAAGTATTTTTTCTTTCTTTTTTTTATAGTGGAGGGTTTTACGGAATGATCTCTTATATGAGCAGCAAGTGTGGCATGGAGGAGAAAAATGAAAAGAAAAAGAAGTTATTTTATTGTATCATAGTTGAGGGTTTTACGGCGCTCGCAACTGCATAAGGTCATATGAGCGCCAAGGGGTGAGTGTCAACAGAGAAGTCATTACAGGGAATCAGACTTAGACTGCTCACCTCTCTAGCTTCAACAGCACAAGGTCTGCTTCGACTATCAATAAGGCACCCCAAAATAGCAGGTCATAAGTGAGTGACAAACATACAAAAGAAGTAGAGGAAAAAATGACAATAGTAAGGATCAGGAAAGAAAAAGCAGCAGTTCCCTGTTGTAGATCAGGCA
>NW_004798398.1:151031-154294 GCF_000002075.1 Aplysia californica
GGGAATTTGAATCTACTTAGTCATTATAATAATATTCTTGTATGCATGTACGGGGAATTTGAATCTACTTAGTCATTATAATAATATTCTTGTATGCATCTACGGGGAATTTGAATCTACTTAGTCATTATAATAATATTCTTGTATGCATGTACTGGGAATTTGAATATTGTCATTCTCAGTGCGAGGGTTTTCTTTGGGATTTTCTGGAGGCGGGTTGTTCTATCCTGCCTGTCACGGCCAACCCAGAATAAAGCTTATTGTTAATCAGAAATGTGCGTTTCACGTAATGTTATCTCTTCTTCTTCTTCTTCTTCTTTTTTTTCTTCTTCTTCTTCCTCTTCTTCTTTCTCTTCCTCTTCCTCCTCCTTCTTCCTCTTCTTCCTCCTCTTCTTCTTCTTCTTTTTTTTCTTCGCCTCCTCCTCTCCTCATCTTTTCTTCTTCTTTTTCATCTCCTTTTCCTCCTGCTCGTCCCCCTCCTCCTCCTCCTTCTTCTTCTTCTTCTTCTAGTATTGTTTCTACATATTATTATTTCCCAAAAGCCTCCCTTTGAATGTACTAGAAAAAACCTGTATACAGCAGCCGGCCCTAGGCGCCTAATAAACCCTTTGGAAATCGACCCCAGACATTATCATAGTAGACCTACTCTGTGTCCACATAGGATAGGTGAACTGCAAACCACTTTTTCTTGACGAAATTTGTTCATTGGTAGTTCTTTTCAGGTTTCTTTTCGTTTTGTGTTTTTAATGAAGCACCTTTTATTCTTTCTTAATTCATTGAAAATAAAACAAACAAAAAAGCCAACCTCTGTGTATTAATTTCACGGATTTACTTCCTATTATTACCTTAATTCTCTGTGCCGAAGTTCAGGTGGCAGTGAGCAAAGCAAAAATTCTTTTCAAATGATCTGTTGAGTTGATTAGGGAGGGCGTTTTCAACAAATACACAAACAAATGGCTTCTGCCTGCACTGTCTCTCACACACACGAACATCCACACACACACACGCACACACGCACACACAATGTGTCATGCAAACAGACAGACAGAGACAGAGAGAGAGAGAGAGCGAGAGAGAGAGAGAGAGAGAGAGAGAGAGAGAGAGAGAGAGAGAGACAGACAGACAGACAGACAGACAGACAGACAGACAGACAGACAGACAGACAGAGGAGGGGGGTTGGGTTGGGTGAGACGAAGGGGGGCAGCAGGACAGAAGGAGAGAAACAGAAAAACCCAAACAGGCGGACAGACTGACAGATAGACAGATGGATAAACAGAAAGACAGATGGCCAGTTGTTGTTGTTTTTTGTAAGTGTTTTGCGGCGCTCGCAGCTGTATAAGGTCGTATGAGCGTGCGGGACACACCAAACATTTACAGTTGGAAGGAAATTTTGAATTTTGCCAGGGTGGTGGCTGAACCCTACTCTTATTGGTTTTAGACCACCAAGGGATCTTTAACGTGCCCAGCTTACACCCGGGACGTCCGAGTTTTTTCGCCCTTGTCCGAGAAGGATATGTGTAGATCTTTCCTACCAGAAGATCAGGGGTGTGGCTGAAAGACAGCAGTGAGAAGGAGCCAAGGGATAGCAGTCGAAAGGCTGCAGAAAGAGTCAGGATCCCAGAGGAGGGGGCAAAGGAGGTGAGGGGGTGGGGGCAGAAAGTAGAAATGTAAGCAGACAACAGAACGTTGCTAGAGAGCAGGAAAGAAGGTAAAAAGAAACAATTTTAGAGAAGAACATTTTTCAGTCACTACCCAGATTTGAAACCGAGACCTTTGAATGAAAGGCGAACACCTTAACCTCTAGACCACGAGAGCCTCCCTACACTGGTGTGGGAAAAATGGCACCCACTGATTCCACCGCGTTGTGACACAAATTGTTGCCTTCGTTGTCTTTTTAATTTTTTTTTATAGTAGAGGGTTTTACGGCGCTCGCAACTGCATAAGGTCATATGAGCGCCAAGGGGTGGGTGTCGACAGAGAAGTCTTTACAAGGAATCAGACATAGACTGCTCACCTCTCTAGCTTCAACAGCACAAGGTCTGCTTCGACCATCAAGGCACCCCGGAAATAGCAGGTCACAAGAGTGACAAACATACAAAAGAAGTAGAGGAAAATGTAGAAAAGGATGCTCAGGACAGGCTTCGCTGGAGTAATGTTGTTGATGGCCTGTGCTCCACTGGGAGTTTAAAAGGGCAAGAGAGAGAGGAGAGAGAGGAAAATGAAAATAGTAAGGATCAGGAAAGAAAAAGCAGCAATTCCCTATGGTAGATCAGGCACAGTTATCAGCGTGACTTGAGTCAGCCCATTTACAATTCTACTATGCTTGAACGAGAAATGTCCCCCCCCCCCCCTTTGGGAATGGCCTAAAGACACTTCAGTCAGTGGCACTGCCCCCCGGGGTGGGGGGTGGGGGGGTTCGTTGTCTTTGTAGCTCTGTTGCGTTGTTGTTAACATAGAAAAAACATGCGCGTTTTTTTTCTATTGTTATTTTGTTTGAGTAAAGAGAAGCACATCGCCACAAAAATGGTCATTTAGTGCTGGGGAAAAGTTAGTCAGTCAGACAGGAATAAAAGAGGAAAAATAAAGAAGAAGGACCTACCAGTGGCGCCCTCCAACTACCTGCTGAACATGTTTAGTTTTAGTAAGAGTTTTATGGCACTTGCAACACAATAAGGTCATATATCAGTTCAGAAGATTAGAGGTGTTACAAGAGAGCAACAAACATAACAAAGAAGAAGGAGAGATCAGGATGATAGATGTTTGATAGGAAAGAAGGAGCAGACCACATCATAGCACCTGCCAAATGCCCACGCAGAACACGTGATAAATCCCAGATCTCATAATACAATAGAAAGAGAAGGCAAAAGTAACGACAGACTGAAATAGAAAGACCAGACCCCATATGAGTGGTTTAAAAGCAAACTGCATTATTTATCGAAGGTTGTTGTTGTTGTTGTTGTTAGCGATCAAGTAGCATCTGAGCATTAACCCTTCTGCATGATGCCATTCGGTAATAGTTGCATGTTTGTTCTAATTGTTGTCTTGAGGAGTAGAGGCAATTAGATGTGTGGGGTAGTTTGGTAAGAAAACATCCCCTTAAATCAGTTAGTTCTCTACAGAAGAACAGATGATGTTCCACTGTCTCTGAGGGGTAGTCACATAGTGGGCAGTCAGCAGACTGCTTTACTCCAATTCGGTTGAGATATTTATCAAAGGTAAACAGAAAACATTCATTGTCTTTTAACAACAATAGCATTAACATT
>NW_004798398.1:156278-162001 GCF_000002075.1 Aplysia californica
GAACAGATGATGTTCCACTGTCTCTGAGGGGTAGTCACATAGTGGGCAGTCAGCAGACTGCTTTACTCCAATTCGGTTGAGATATTTATCAAAGGTAAACAGAAAACATTCATTGTCTTTTAACAACAATAGCATTAACATTTATTTATTTATTGCAGAGAGCAAAGATCTAAATATGACATTTGAGAACACACAGAATAGACTTCTTTTGAAAACTGATTGAAAACTCAGCAGTGAAAGTACACAGTAAGCACAATAGGAAGTTCATCCTAAGTTTCATCCGCTATGTCGGCCTACATAAATGAATAAATGCATAGCAAATTTATTGACAGGAGAAAGCATGGATACATAAAAAAAATAATATCACTACATCACAATAGGTAATCACTTGAACATCAAGGCACAAAATGCTACACAATATTTAAATACATGTAATACACTTTAAACTGCATACGTATTGAAACACATCAATACAAATATTAAATACAGAGATATAATAATATTGTTCAGAACTGCTAATCCACTTGTTAAAAAAAAGTTGGTCAAGTTTTTCCAGATGTAACATAACGTTCATGGCAACAATATCTAATGAAAATGTAAGCAGAATCCTAACAGTTGGTTTGCGTAAAGAAAAGTATATGTGAGGCAGCGTTGTGGAATCAGGCTCTCGTTAATTTTTGGGCATGTAGAATTATTGGTATCATCTTAAAGCTGATTCACTTGTCTTTATTTGGATGAAAAAATATACATTTATCTTGAATATAATCGTGATATTTGCGAAAGAAGGAGGTGGGGGTCACCTGTTTTCAGAGATAAAATTAGTGAGAAAATGGCAGCCAAAGATTAGTTATTTGCTTAGCTTAAGAGCCCATGGAAACCGAAAATTGACATATCTTATGCCTTAAATCAACATTTTTCAGGACAATCCACACAGAAATGTGTTCTTTAAAGGGCATGAAAGGTGTTTAGCCAAAAAACAAAAATTCTATAAACATTCCCGAACCTGCGGAAACAAACTAGTTTCTTCACTTTGCCTATTTTGACGAGCGCTTGATATCACCACGCTGCCTCACATATTACTCAAGATACTTGACAGTTCATACCTTCCCCTCGCAGGAATCAAACTCATATATATTTTCTCTCTGGAAGAGTGGCATCGGTGGTCTAGAGGTTAAGCTCTTGGACTTGCAACCATAAGACTGTGGGTTCGAATCCTATCAGAGACCCAACGTTATATGTGAGGCAGTGTGGTGAAATCAGGCGCTCGTCAAAATAACAAAATTGGAGAAATAAATATATATATGCTAGAAAAATGATATCTATTATTACCGGTACATTATTATAAATAATATACGCTAGACTTTATTAAATTTTTACAAATAATATTATATGCACTATGCAATTGCTACCTCTTATTACAAAATTATAAATAATAGTCAAGAGCCTGACCAGTACAACACAGATGCCCGTCCTCCAAACCTTACCCGATCCTCCCGACCCAAAGAATTGAATAAGTATTCGCAGCTCACTGGTTTTTAGCTAAGTCTTCTGTCAAAAATTTAAAAAAATATGAATTACATTTGTTGCTATGGTAATCCGGACCCCTGGCTCTTCTGACAAATGGTCAACAGCGGAATGATCCCTCATATCCTCATATGAGCAGCAAGTATGGCCTGGAGGAGAAAAAAAATGAAAAGAAACAGAAATTAGAAAAGGTTAACAAAAATACAAGTAATATAAGTTTGTGCTATTGAAAATTTATATTTCTTTTGCAGAGGCATTGGCATCACAATTTTGTGAGTTAGCAACCTTGAAAACAAAATCATGATTTATTTTTTATTGCACTGTGTTTTAGAAATTCATTTGTCCAATACAAAGTATGAATCCTGATTCCATCTTTGAAAACCTGTTCCAGAGAAAAATATAAAGAGATGATATCAATTCCTCTAATTCTTAGAGATACAGAATAAAAATTCATGAAATTTCACTTTAATTCTGGGATCTAAACCTCGCTTCCTGCAGGCTAATTGGGGCAAGCCATAAGACTTAAAGTCAAGATTCTGTGCACTTTCAATATCTTGTAATAAGCAATTGTCAAAGCGGTCAAAACATAATTCATGCACTCAATAACATTCAGCACCGCTGGTAGTTTTTATTCCTTTTCTTTCGTTTTTTTCTTTTTTCTTCTATTTCTGTCCTTTTTTCCCTCTTCCCTGCACTCTGGCCCTTACTGTGTCAGTACACTTCTATTTACTTATATACTCTAACTAAAACGCCGCATGAGAGGTTAAAGAGTACCAGAGGTAGATCCTTTTTCATTTCTTTCTTTCTTGTAGGCCCACCTTCTGTCTATCTATCTTGCCTTTATTTCAATCTATATTGCCTTTACCCTGAACTACGGCATTTATTTTGGCTTGTGTAGTCTTGTGGTCAGGCAACCAGATTCTAAATCATGAGTTGTGGGCTCAGGCCATAGACAGCGAAAGATTTTGTCAGTACGTTAGAGTTTTAGCACCTATATAAAATGGCAGCTTGCACTGTATGTTTCTCAGGAAGTTGAGATTGTTTCAGAAAGCTATCAGGTCTGTTGGGGTAATAATGTTAGACTGCAAAGCGCACAGAGCTTGCTGTTGGGCGGGAATTTGTGCTACACAAATGCTATCTATTACTATTGTTTCTATCATTATTATTATTATCATTATTACTATTATTATTATTATCATCATTCTAATTGCCATGATGTGCTTCTCTTTCCTCACACTCACACTCAAACTAAAACTCACGTGTATGCAGAAATGTTCTGACTGTAGATCAAATCGATGGCGGGTTACTCTGCTGGGGGCCCCTGTATTTGTCCGTCTTCGGCACAAAGCCGTTCTCGATCAAACTGTAGCCCATGTCAATCAGTGTCTGCTCAATGGGAATTGGCTTGATGCCCAGCACATTTCTCATCTGAAAACAACATTAGACCAAACTGTTATATAAATCTTCTTGTACCACAGCAGACCTCATCGCGGGTAATCCTGGTTCAAATCCCTGTATAGGGCGTAGGTCTATTCTATAACTTTGGTTGTTTACAAGATATCTCTTGGCTCTGAATTATATATAAGTTTTAAGCTTAATAGATAGGAAATTGTTAAATAAGAGGAGAGCAGATATGTCTCCTTCAACAAAATTCACATGTGCGATTCCAACAATCATCCATACTATATCAGAGATGTCCGAATAGTCTACATCAACACTTATTGAAGATTGACTTTTAAATTGACTAAAAGACTTTGCCTGTATAGATAAGGGAATAAAGAGATATTTGTTGAGTTTTTTTCTGAACTACAATTTCAAAAAGAAAGTCATAACACTGAAGCATAAAAATGATATCAAAATAGCCAAAATATAGCCTAAAATAAACTCCCCGTAGATCTGTAACCCGATGTTGTACCTGTCTTTAAACTAAGTGACTTATCTATATTACTCAATCTACATTCTGAAAAAGCTTATAAAGCATCAAATCTCAATAAGCTATTTGGACATGAAGAAAGCTCACTAGCCCTATATTTTCAAAGAATAAACATCAGACATTAAACATTTTAAATTAAGTTTGTGTCATACCAGGACAATAACTGCACTCCAACTATTTGTAGTTCAAGGGAAGTAAGAAACTCGATCTATAACTTTCATTTGAGTGTAGGTGTTATATCTGTTTCATTATTTTCATTCTTGAAGGGTGCCCTCCCCCCCCTTCATTCTTGAAGGGTGCCCTTCCCCCCCCCCCCCCCGCCCCAACCCTCCCACCCCGTCCTCTTTCCTTTCCTCCAACAACCGTGCCCACCCAAAAAAACAAACAAACAAACAAGCAAACAAAACGCACGCATACACTTTTTACATGTAACTGGAAAAGCATGTGGGTGGATTTTATATATTTTTAAATTTATAGCCTACATAGCTTGTCCAGGCATTAGTTTTCACTCACCCTTCCAGTATCCAATAACGTCTCTTTACTGGCAAAATCTTTCGCTATCTTGACAGCTTTATCGAAGAATCCAACAACAGACACGAGAAAGCCTGGTAGAACTGTGGTTGGCACGTTGTAACCTGAATAGTGAAAAAAGAAAAAAAAAAAAGAAATTCATGAACGTAATATAATGTTTCACTAGATTATTCATGCATTTGACCCTCTATTACAGATGAATTGCTCGTTTTAAAACTGAAGTATACTTGCTTCAAACTACCCCGTGAGTGAAGAAAAACCCCCCCCCACGTTATTGTCCCTTTCCCCGTCTAAATAAGGAGACATAAGCAGTTGACTACAGAGCTGTTTAGCAGTTCCCATGATTGCCTCCCATTGAGAATTTGTTTTCTTTCTCTTCCATCTGAAGTCTGAAGTCTTTACTTTCACTTTTCCGATCCAGCGGCCATTTGGGTTCTTCTAGCCCTTCGGTCTGGCCTGAAGTCTTAAAAGATAGCATGTTTCTCAGAGACAACTGTGGCTAGTATGTGACTGGGTTTGTTTGTTTTAGTAAGAGTTTTACGGCACTTGCAACGCAATAAGGTCACATAAGTGTCGAAAATTAGAGGTGTTGCGAGAGAGTAACAATTAAACACAAAAAAGAAGGAGGGGGGATAAAGACGAGAGTTTTTATAGGAAAAAAGGAGCAAACCACACCAGAGCACCCGCCAACCACCCGCATACGTGTGAACCTCCCCAGCAAAACAAAAACAAAACAACTTGGTACAAAAAAAAAAGGAAGAAGCAAAAACGAACAGCAGAAAAGAAAAGAGCAAACAGCAAACGACTGACCACATCAACGTCATATTTCAAAACATAACATCACACCTTGACTGCGGAACTCCTTGTCTAAGACCTCAGCTATTTCATTGTACCACATGGAGCCACTGCTCAGAATGTGTCGGTTACCTGGGAAATAAAATGCCACAGACCATATAATATATTATAATAAGATATTGCTGTAAGACATTGTTATAAGCATTGTTTTAATTAAGACACTTTAATAAGACATTGGGTTAAAACACTAGCTGTGACAAGACACAGAGACACGATTAATGGGCCTATAAGATGCTGCTGCAAGATGCTGCTATAAGACAGTTATTATAAGACAGTTATAAGATGGTAAGACTAGACAATGTTATAAAACAGGTATAAGATGCTAAGACTAGACAATGTTATAAAACAGGTATAAGATGGTAAGACACTGCTATAAGACTGCTATAAGACAGTTATAGGACCCTAAGACACTTCTAAAAGACAGTGCTATAAGACGCTAAGATACTGTTGTAAGACATTTAAAAAGCCGAGGCACTGCCATGCTATTTAAGACAGCACAGGTGGCAGCTGAAGAGTCTTACTTTAATTAAGCACCCAATTGTCATAAAATTCTTCCTCAAACTACTAAGACTTAAAGTGTCCTGACATGAGAAATCAGCCCAGGGTGAGAAAGACAATGATGATGATGCTGATGATGATGCTGATGATGATGATGATGATGGTGATGACTCTGAGCTGTTTCAATAAAAACAAATTTTAAACATTAATTTTATTTTTTTGCATTACTTTGTCTGAAAATCAAGCAAGACTCTCCCTTCTACTCTGCTTTCCGAACAATGATGATGATGATGATGATGATGATGATGATGATGATGAAAATGAAGAAAATGATGATGATGATGATGATGATGATGATGATGATGATGATGATGATGATGAT
>NW_004798398.1:162101-163742 GCF_000002075.1 Aplysia californica
GGGGGTCCATATACGGTTCGGAGTAGAACCAGAGAAATGTGTCAACAAATATCTGATTGAAGCCCCAGCTGACCAACACTGATCCACACACTATGGCACGTCGGTGCCTCAGAATTACAAACTTCTATCTGACATTTCTGGCAGTTTAGAGGTACCAAGACCATGACGTTAGAAACCAAATGTTCTGTCTGCTCTATCAACACCACAAGATTATTCGGAGCCGTTATTAAAATATTCAATAACTGAATTCGAAAAAGCTTGACGTGATGTGAAACTCAAAATCTTTGACGTCAAATTTCTCCGAGCTAGACACTGAGCAGATAGAACTTTGTAATTCTGAGGAAGCGACGTGTCTACGATGTGCCATGAAGCCCCTGGGTCCAGACCCTGCTATTGCCTTGCAGTGGACTTGGATCGGTCAGTGCCAGGTTTGGGCTGGCAGGTCAGTTCTTCCCTTTCAAGTATACTTGCAAAGCTCATCTAGCTTTACTTTCATAGTGAGAGCTCTGTGACACTTGCAACACAATAAGGTCATATTGTAAATACCAAAGAGGGAAACGAGATAGGGGCGATAGATGTTTGATAGGAAAGAAGGAGCAAACCACACAGTGTCATGCAAAACTCCTGCAATTAACCCACAAAGCTTATCGTCTTCTAAATTGGCTGGATTCTGAACGGGTAGGGTTTGAATGTTGCGATCTTTTCAACACTGGTAAAACAACCAAACACACAACAGCGCCTGTGGCGTAGGTGGCCTAGTGGTTAGGCTACCGGACTAGTAATCGTGAGGTTGCGGGGTCGGGGGTTCGAGCTGCGGACCCAACGTTGTGTCCTTGGGAAAGGCACTTTACACGAATTTTCCTCACTTCACCCAGGTGGAAATGGGTACCCAACCATAGACAGCGAAAGATCTTGTCAGTATGTTAGTGTTTCAGCGCCTACAAATGGCAGCTTGCACTGTACGCTTCCCAGGAAGTTGAGTTTGTTCCAGAATGCTCTCAGGTCTGCTGGGGTAATAGTATAGATTATGGAGCTCATAGAGTTTGTTGTTGAGTGGGGATTTGTGCTATACAAATGATATCTATTACCATCATCATCATCATGAAGCAGTACGTTGACTAACACTAATTCAGCACACAAACACAACACGGCTTTCTATTAAAACAAAAAAACCCAAAAAAAACAAGCCAAAAGGTGAATATGTGACAAGAAAAACTATAACTAGAGAAGGCTATAAATCGACCAACTGAAGACAAAAATGCGGTCTTCTGGTAACCGGAAACCACCATGACTATAGCAAGTTCTCAATGTCCTCCTCTCCTCTTTTATCACCTCGCACAAAACTCCGGGAGACCTCGGGGACCCCTAGCGGCAGACAATCGGAGCGACTCGGAAACACGAGGGGAATTAACTCCCCGCCTCACAAAGTTCTTTCAGGTTACACGCAACCAATCACAATTACAATAATTTTTTTAATGGCTTTTGAGTTTTAAAAGACGAACTTGAAGGAATATGTTTGTTTGTTTTAGTAAAACAAAGCATATCGACTCAGTATTGGTTATTAGCTGCTGGAGAAGAGTAAGAAGGACAGACAGACAGACAGACAGACAGACAGACAGACAGACAGACAGACAGACAGAC
>NW_004798398.1:167869-168967 GCF_000002075.1 Aplysia californica
CTCTCTCTCATCCACTCACACATACACAAACTGTACCTTCTAAGTTTTTAACAAAGTCTCACTATACCTGGTGTAAATTTTTAACAAAATCTGTCTGTAACTTGAAAGTTATTAATGCAGTCTTGTAAATTTTTAACAAAATGTGACTGCACCTTGGAAGTTTTTAAGAAAGTCTCACTCTCACTAAACCTTGTGTAAGTTTTAACCAAATCTGATTGTACCTTGAGTAAGTTTTAAAATATCTTTTAACCCTATCCGTACGCCCTAGGGTCACTTTGTACCCCACGGGTTGTATTCTAAACATTTTAGAATACTTCTAGTATGAAGATCTCTTTGAAACTTACAGTATTTTTCCAAAAATAATTTTGACAGACTACTATGCAAAGCATATGGATTGGATTAACGAGTAAATTTCCTCTTTGGAAAGTGATGGCACAGAGTTCCCCACGTCGTACGGATACAATAGTAAAACACGAGGTATGGATAGGGTTAAGTCTAACTGTACCTTGTAAGTCTTTATCAATGTCTCGAATCACTATACTTTGTGTAAGTTTTTAACAGAATCTGACTGTAACTTGTAAGTTTTTAATGCAGTCTGAGTGTACCTTGTAAGTCTTTCACAAAGTCCCAAGCCGCCCTCTCTGCGTGTATCTTGCTTTTGCCGTAGAAGGAAGTGTTCGGGGCGTTAGGGTCAGCCCAGGTGGACTCGTCAAAAGGAGTAGTGTTGCCTCCCCTTTCTGAGGAGCACAGTTTAAGACCCCTTGTGTAAATTGAGTCAATCAAGGTGGAAAAATTATATTCACCTTTATTTTGTTTACAATCATTAAAAACATTCCGCATTACTTTGTTTACAATAATGAAAACATTCATCATTATTTTGTTAACGATAATGAAAATATTCACCATTATTTTGTTTACAGTCACAAATGTATTCACTATCATTTTGTTTACAATCATGAATACTTTAGTTAGTTTTAGTAGAGGTTTTACGGCGCTTGCAACTGCATAATAAGGTCATATGAGCGCCAGAAGATTAGAGGTGTTACAAGAGAGTAACAAACATAAAAAAGAAGAAGGGGAGATAAGGACGATAGATGT
>NW_004798398.1:169067-170118 GCF_000002075.1 Aplysia californica
GAGAGAGAGAGTAAGCGAGAGAGAGAGGGAGTGCGTGTATGTCTATAATGCGAGTGCATGAGTGTATGTGCGTGCGTGCATGCATGCGTGCGAGACAGCCTCGTTTTCCAAAACCGTTATCGATCTCATTTCTGTCTTTGTGTGCCACCCGAAACTCAATCGCTGTGTAGGGGCGTGGTGCTTTGGGTGTTCATGTGTCGTGACAAAATTGTGTCTGATGAGCGTGTTATTACGTTGTTAACGATAAACTAACACGTACGCATACAATTGAACACACGGACAGACTTGTCTTCAAACTCACATGTTGGCACACACTGTTAACTTATATGACCACAAACTAGCAAAATAGGTAGAGCGTATTAACAACAAAGATCTTACCATATCTGCGCGAGCTAACAACAAAGATCTTACAATACCTGCGCGAGCTAACAACAAAGATCTTACAATACCTGCGCGAGCGCGTGAGAACTCTTTTTGGACAAGAGACTACAAAGTTTTTTACGACCAGTAAAAGATGGGAAGTGGATGGTTGGCGGGTGCTTCAGTGCGATTTGCTCCTTCTTTCCTATCAAACAACTATCGCCTTTATCTCTCCTTCTAGTTTATGTTTGTTACTCTCTAGTAATACCTCTTATCTTCGGCATTAATGTGGCCTAATTGTGCTATAAGTAGTGTCGTAAAGCGCTTACTAAAACAAAAACCAACCAAAAAAAACGATTTTTTTTATTATTTTGGAATCGATTTTTCGCGTTGTCTCTTCAGTTCGTTGACGCAGTCTTTTGAAATAGATATAAATTGCGATTCTGAAGAGCTGCTGTGTATTTGTTTCCCTGTGCTCACCGCGGAAATCAAAATAGGACTTCGAGCAGGACGTATGTTTTATTTTAAAATCATTTTGCAACTTATTTTAAAAATTTCTTTTCTGTATCTGTTTCTTTAATGCACCCCTTTGAAACACCCTTGAAGCGAACATAGTGTGTATATTATAGGCTACTGCCCTTTCCATCAACCCACCCCCTCCTCACACACACACACACACACACACACACAC
>NW_004798398.1:172647-173966 GCF_000002075.1 Aplysia californica
ACACACACACACACACACACACGCACACAACCACACACATCCATCCATCCATTCTGTAACTTCATCTCGTTTGCGCGGCGCCCGTATGTTCATCTAGCAATGAGGACATCGAGAGTTTAGCGCACTGCACAGCCTCACACAAAGACGCACATTATTTATGCACGCCTTATTACATGCCTGCTTAGACAAGTCGTCAGGACAGCAGCTTCCACGCGAAACCGAGACACGTCCGTTCATCCAATTTACGGCTATAGCTCAGTTGCGAATGGTGCGGGATGCGTTCGGGAAGCGAGGTAATCGCCCAACCGTTGGCGCACCGTGCACGTACAAAAAAAATAAAGGGAGAAAAAAAATTGCGATGCCCCTTTCGCATCAAGGTGCGGGAACAAGAGAGCTTTGATGGGCGGGGCTGGAATGTGTACACTTTGTCCTAGGCCTAGGTCTAGAGTCTAGAGAGTCTAGAGGCCTTCCACATTCCCAGCATACATCACATTGTGGTCTAACCTGTCTGGCTATTCGCCGTGTGTACCGCGGGGACATAGAAATGCCTGGTGTCACGTGAAGTTAGAGGGTCTGGTGAGTAAGCCGCAAGCGTGATTACGCAAAATTACGGCTACGTTTCGCCAAGAACATTTTTTTTTAATTATGAGGGCAAAAAACGGTAATACTCTAGGCTGACTTAGATCTAAGAAAACCCAGGTAACACTGAACTGAATAAAAAAGGAGCTGAAGTATACGTTTCTGGGCGTCTAGCAGCCATACAAGAACACCCACAGACCACCCACATGATTGTGAAGACCTGTGGAACGTTACTGTCCTTCAATAAATCAATGAACATTGAGTAGATAGACAGGCTGGAAGGCAAACTGTCGCACTGACTGACAGACTGACAGAGAAACAGACAATCGATTGAGAGTGGTCACTTAAAAGAAATTTGTTCGATATAGAATTAGAAGGGAAATTAACAAACAAACACGCACACACACACACAAACACACACACACATACACACACAAACACACACACACACACACACACATACACACACGTTACAAACAAACACACACATACACACACAAACACACACACGTTATAAACACACACTCATACACACAAACACACATACACACACACACGTTATAAACACACACAGGGGGCTCTCGTGGCCTAGAAGTTAAGGTGTTGGCCTCTCATTCAAATGTCCCGGGTTCGATTCCGGGTAGCGACCAAAAAATTTTCTTCTCTAAAATTGTCTCCTTTCACATCCTTTCCTGATCTCTAACAATGTTCTGTTGTCTGCTTTCATTTCCACTTTCTGC
>NW_004798398.1:174701-175986 GCF_000002075.1 Aplysia californica
TGAGAGAGAGAGAGAGAGAGAGGGTTTGAGTTTTAGTAAGAGTATTACGGCACTTGCAACACAATAAGGTCATATCAGTGCCGAAGATTAGAGGTGTTACAATAAAGTAACAAACACAAAACAGAAGGAGGAGAGATCAGGATGATAGATGTTTGATAGGAAACAAGGAGCAAACCACACCAGAGCACCCGCCGACCAACTACGCATTCAAGGTATTCATTCAGAGTAGAGGTGGAGGGAGAGAGACAGAGGGGGGGGGAGAGTGTGTGTGTGTGTGTGTGTGTGTGTGTGTGTGTGTGTGAGTGGTGTGTGAGTGTGAGTGGTGTGTGAGTGTGTGTGCAAGAAAAAGACAGACTGAGAGCGAAAGAAACAGACAGACAGAGACATACTACACACACATCAACAACAACTTCCACGTGCAACACGAAACACTCAGGTTACGCGCACGAAATATCACTTCAGCCAGTGAACACAACACATAGACATTATATTCATGACATAATTACTCAGTAAATAGATCTAGCTGTGATGAGAACACAAAGTAGAAAAATACAACTCACGCTCATCTCCCATGACTTGCTTCGTCTTCGGATCGGTCGATGGCCTTTCTGTGGCTACTCTTTGACACCGCAAATGTGTGTGTGGCAGGCAGGATTGGCAGGCAAGTGTGGCAGTGGCAGGCAAGAGGCTTTTCTGGGTCAACTCAACACAGAAGCTTTTTACACAGCAGCAGCACACACGCACACAAGGCCACCACACCTCAGCACAGCAGGATCTGAACTGACCAAGCGGAGAGAGAGAGAGAGGGAGAGAAAGGGAGAGGGAGACGGAGGAAATTGAATGAATGGACGGATAGATGGATGAGGTTACTACAAACCAATACAACGGTAAGGATGGCACTGAGAGTCTAAAAGAATAATCCTAGCGTCTCATAATGTAGGCCTTGGTTCGTGTTAAGTTCTTTTTATCTATCTATCTATCTATCTATCTATCTATCTATCTATCTATCTATCTATCAAACAATCTAGATCTATGTGTGTTTGTGTGTCTTGCGTGTTTATGTTTGTATGTGCGTGTGTGCATGTGAGAGAGAGAAAGAGGGAGGGGGAGATAAATGGATAGATATCTAGCTGGCTAGATAGATAGATTGATAGACTGATATAACGAGATAGAGAGGGAAAGACAGATAGTGAGATAGAAAGAGAGACTCTAGACAGAGAGACAAATGCAAATTCTGCAAAAAGAGAGGAAAAGAGTGATACAGAGCTAGAGAGAATGAGAAAGA
>NW_004798398.1:176086-177848 GCF_000002075.1 Aplysia californica
CCCATAGATCTAGATAGATCCAAGGGGTACACAGAGATGGCAACCGGAAATGGATAGCGTTGTTTTTGCCTGCTGTGTGTTGTTGTTGTTGTTGTTGTTGTTGTTGTTGTCGTTGTTGTTGCTGTTGTTGTGTTACGGCGTCACGAATACACGAACACATCATTTTTCTAAAAACTTACTTTTTTCAAAGTTGCATTTGAAGTTGAAGGGTCAAAAAACAAAACATGAAAAAACAATCCACGCAACGTATCGGGGATCGACTTTCTTCAATAGATACACACTTAAAACTACTGGTTAACCAAAAAGTTACAGTAAACATAGATTTCAAGTCCCTTTTAAAAAAGGAAGCTGTTAGGGGACTAGAAATGTTGAAAACCGGTTGTTGTTTGAGTTTTTTAAATTGTGTTTTTTATTGGGGGGGGGTTGTGGTTTTTTTGTGTGTTTTTTTTTGCTTTTTCGGGGGAAAGGGGGGAGGGGGGTTCGAATGACGTGACTCAAATGTGGACCTAAAGAGAGTGTAGACCCCGAAAGTGCGAAGTAGGTTTTAAAGTAAGTTTCCAATGTGGGGCTCACAAGAAGGGGTATTTTGGCGATGTGTGTTGGATATATTCTCTTTTCGATGGTGTGCTGCCCGAGCAGCCCGAACACAATACATTGAATATCAGAACACAGACTGACAAAATATGATTGAAATACCGAAAGACTTTAGGAAACTACAACTTTGTATTCCAGGAAGACCACACCGGCGATTGTGGTGTAGCGGGTTAGGCGCTCGCCCGACGTCGGACGCCGGGGGCGGCAGTTCCATTTCCCGTGACAGCAGAATTTTCATCGAGTATCTCGCAGTCTTTCTGCTGGGTCGTTGTATCCCTCTCAGTGTGGGTAGGTAGGTCCCAACAGGCAGAGTTTAAGTAAGCCAACCTCTTGAATGATCTAAATCGTGTCGAGCGAGGCGTAAAAACGCCAACATTTATTCGGTCTTTCTGCTGGGCGGTTGTGTTTTTGTTCCCCCGGGTAGGCCCTGACAGGCAGGGTCGAAGCCAACCTCCTAAATAATCTAAACTGTGTCGACGGGGGCGTAAAATCACCTATATTTAGAAAAGAAATAAATAAATCAGGAGGAGCACACACCTCATTACACATACACTAACTCGCCCAGAACCGCCCGTGACAGGAAGGTCAGTGTTGTGTCCAGTTCAGTGGTCAGGGCACCGCCGTGACGTGTGTTGTGATGAGCTGTTTAGTCACCCATCAAGGCCCGTACTGTCGTACGCTGAAGAAACGCCCTTTCCTTATTCACAGCAATTTCGAGAAATCAACGATTTTCGGTTTTCTTATGATATCTAAAAAAATATTGTTCACTGTACATCATTGGTTGGTCTCAAACTGAAGAGAATGTCATTCCCTCCCTATGCTCAACAGCAGATATTATAGTAGGAAAACCGAAAAATCCTTAGATTTCTCGAAACTGCTGTGAATAAGAAAAAGGTGTTCTGTCAGCGCAGGGCAGCACTGTGTCACCTCCCTGTCAGCCACTCATGTGGACACGCCATCAGCGAGCCTCGTCCGCACGGAGCTACCGGGTACCGCCCACTGAAAAGGTTCCCTACGACAAAACACTTCTTTCTATTGTACCGATGTAAGAGCGTGGAAGAATCACAGGTACGGCGTGCGTACTTTCTTTCTTTCTTTCTTTCTTTCTTTCTTTTTTCTTCTTCTCTCTCTCTTTCTCTTTCTCTTTCTCTCTCTCTCTCTCTCTCTC
>NW_004798398.1:177948-179169 GCF_000002075.1 Aplysia californica
GGGTGGACGAATAAAAACCGACAGGCAAAAAGTCTGGGAAATCGGACACAGGAAGTAACAAATTATCAAAACCCCTTGCCTCGCTCCTATGGCTCCTATGGCTGCACACAAAAAAGGCAAACACGAAAACAAAATGCGAGGTAGCGTGGTGGAATCAGGCTCTCGTCAATTGTTGGACATATTGAGTCATTGGTATCATCTTAAAGCTTGTTCATTTGTCTTGTTTTCAATGAAAAAATTACCCATCCATCTTCAATAGAAGTGGAGATATTTTGGATTGAAAGAGGAGGGGGTCACCTGGTTTACGAGGCAGGATTAGCGAGAAAATGGCCGCCAAATCTTGGTAAATTCCAAAGCTGGAGAGTCCATGGAAACTGTAAAATTATATTTTTGTGCCTATAATACACGTTTTCTGTGAAATCCTCAAAGGAATTTGTTTGTAAATGCACATAAAAGGTGTGGAGCCAAAAAACAAAAAATTAATAAAAATTGCTAAGCAGGGAGAAAACTGCTGTTTTATTCGATTTCATTATTTTGACGAGAGCCTGATTCCACCACGCTGCCTCACATATATATCATTGTTCAACGTTTACAGACAGAGCGACATAAATCATAAATATGTGTCTGCTTCATCCTTTGTCGGAGAGACAGCATTCTAATGTTACCCTGTGCAGTGGACGGGGGGCAAAAAATACATTAAAATACAATTAAAATGAAATAGAATACAAATGTAATGCGATTTTTAGTTTTTAGAGACAAGAGGTGAACTGTTATTGGCAGGCCGATCTCCATAATTTTTTATAGCTAGAGTCTATATGTATTATAATGCATTACATTTTTAGCTTAAATAGCTATTATTTTTTGTAAGTATTTTAAGGCGCTGGCAACTACATACCGCATGATACGGTCATATGAGCTCTGGACACATTAAAACATTGTCAGATAGGTAGGATTTAATTTTTATTTGTTTTTCCATGGGAGCCTTTTCCATGATGGCCGTGGAACACACTGTTATTATCAATCTTTGGACCACCAAGGGATATTTAACGTGCGCAACTTGCACACGAGACCGTAGAGATTTTTCACCCTTATCCGAGGAGGCTAGGTGTTAGATCTTACCTACCGTAAGATAAGGGGTGTGGTTGAAATACTACGGTAAGAAGGAGCCAAGGAGTAGCTGCAGTAGAAAGGCCGCAGAAAGAGTCAGGAGCCCAGAGGGGG
>NW_004798398.1:179269-180730 GCF_000002075.1 Aplysia californica
AGGGGTAATGGCTTCTTAGTGGCGGAGACATACAGAGGGTGGATTAGGGACAAAGGTTGACCAAGAGAAAGGATGGAACAGGAACACAGTTCTTAGTATTCTTTTTAATAAAAGTTTTACGAAACTTGGAACACAGCCTCATGTAGATTTTATGTGGTGAAGACTAGTAGAGTGTGTAGAGTTACAAGAGAGAAAAAAACACAAAAAAGAGAAAGGGGAGAGATAATAATAAGGACGATACATGTATGTTTGATAGGAAAGAAGGAGCAAACCACGCCAGAGTACGCGCCAATCACCCATAATTCTGTCAATAAAACATGATGTTATAGAAAAGGTAGTGTATTCAAACCCGCCTTACCACCCCATATACTTCCCCCAAACCAATCCACATAATAGGACGTTTAGCTATGCCAAATATTACTAACTACACTAGATTCTAGAGCGACCCGTCGGCGTTATGTCTGACAAGGTGTGTGTGTGTGTGTGTGTGTGTGTGTGTGTGTGTGTGTGTGTGTGTGTGTGTGTGTGTGTGTGTGTGTGTTATAAACCGTTGTCGCTGTAGTTATTCATCAAGCAGAATCTGAGCTCCTCTACTATAGACAAACACTCAACTTCGCACACGGGTAGAGACCAGAATTAGGCTAATGTCTTTTTGATTGATCTCTTCAGGTGGCTACATCAGAAATTAGCACATGGCCATCTATCTTACTACGAGCGCTGTATGCTGCTATCGACCTCAGCCTAGACTACTCGTTTATACCTTACCAGCTCTACTTACTTCATGCCGGGGAGAAATGGTATGGATTTAACGCCCCTATCAACACAGGTAGGTATTTGGTCGCTTTTGAGTACAAAAGCGGGCTAACCCAGATTTCGGGGTTTCCAGAAATCTTGACCTACGCCAAAAGTGGTTATTGCCCTACCTATTGGAGAAGTTTGGTTTCATTGGTGGGTATATATATATATTTGTTTGGTTATAGAGAAAACTCTCCTTATCTTGTAAAGAAACTGAACATGGGTAAAAAAACAACTTTTCCTTCGATTTTCCATTTACGAGGCGGGACCTCCGAGTTTAACGTCCATTTCCGAAAGGACGGAGCTAAATGAGAAATTCGTGTAAAGTGTGTTTCTCAATGACACAATGTTGGACCGAGCTAAGGCTCGAATCTCCGACCCCACAATCTCACGATTACGAGTCCGGTACGTAACCACCACAAAGAGTCTACATAACAAGAGGGGCCACTTCTCTCTTTGAGCCAATTAAAAAAGTGTCCTCAAAATTCGGTGGCGCCCTCTTCGCAAATGCACACCCTTTGCGAACAGAGTTATCCTACTTGAGTTTTTAAAAATCAAGGGGAAACTAGCAAGTTTTTGAATAAATTTCGGAAGAACGCTTTTTTTCAATGGTTACCCTGACAAAAAACCTCTTCCGGTGGAAAGGGTGATCGTTTTCTTCGTTTA
>NW_004798398.1:180830-182527 GCF_000002075.1 Aplysia californica
CTCTCTCCCTGGGTGTGTATAAGTATACATATGTGTGTGTGTGTTTGGGTGTGTGTTTGAGTGTGTGAGTGTGTGTGTGTGTATGTGTGTGTGTGTGTGTGTGTGTGTGTGTGTGTGTAAGTGTGTGTGTGTGAGCATGACGACACCCATATTTCACCATATATACGAAAATGTAGAGGAGAGGGAGGAAGAGGAGAAGGCAGAGGAGGAAGAGAACAACAAGAACAACAACAGCAGAAAGAAGAAGAACAGCAATATCACACTAACAAACAACCATAGCAACAAAAACACCAACAAATGATGTGTGAGGAATGAATTGAACGACAGTCGTTACTTGTAAAACAAGAAAAGAAAGAAAGATGTAAAACAAAGGAGCAGAAAAAAAGAACTTTTTTCCAATGTGGTAGAGAAAACGAAAACACAGATAGACTGACAAGAAATCTTACGAGAGTTTCGGTGTTATTGTAACTGGTACAGAACATCCAGAGGGACCCTAAGTTACGCACAAAAAACAGTCAAAGTCGGAGAGAAATATACACGCTTTCAACATAGATCTAAATAAATATAAATATATCATGACCAGACGTCATTACATGACAAGAAGAGGAGGGAAAAAATAAAACCTCAAGGCATTTGAACTAAGAACCAGGAAGAACTTTTTTGGGGGTGATTTTGGATAACCGATGAAGATTTCACAAGAATGGACAAGGAAAAGAACAAAAGTGACCGTTGAAAACTTCAGCCCCTGGTAGATTGACGGCGGTGAGACGGTAGTTGGGGGGGGTTATACCGAAGGGGGTAAGAGATTGCATAATGAAAAGCCCAAAACGTTACATTTTCTTACCGTTCACTTCACAGAACGCTATTCCTCCAGAGTAGCAATTATCCAAACATCCCAGGAGCACCAAAGCGTGCTGATGCTGTGACGTCACACACCTCTCAAAGTTAGCAAAAGTCACAAAGAAACACTGCGGGGCGGAAATGTATCAGTATCAGTCCAGGCGAAGACAGCAGAGGTGATTTACCGCTACAGAACTGACCAAACCGTCTCCGACACTAGATGTCGTCTGTTGGCCGCGGCGTGACACGAAAGCTTCAATCCCGTACAATGTACCGAAGGCAGAGATCAAGACCAAGGAAAACAAATCCGGCCGTCCGCGACGCGACCCAACCGTAAAATCTCAATCCTCCTCGCGCCGCTCAGGGTAGAGCACGCGGTCTCTCTCTCTCTCTCTCTCTCTCTCTCTCTCTCTCTCTCTCTCTCGTTGCCGTTCGGGGCGGCGGGCGGGTGGTGTGTTGTAGCGCGTGTGTGACTCCGTGTGTGTGTGTGCATGTGTGTATGCGTGAGTGTGTACGTGCGTGTGATGCGTATCCCCCCGCTCCGTCTCGCCTCGCCGTCCGGCCGTGCCTCGCGCCTCCGATTGGCGCCGTGCTCGTACATGATTGGACGAAAGGATTAAAGGGGCGGGGCGAAGTCCTGGCCAGCGGCGGAACGGGCCGTACGTTTGTGACACGGGCTGCTCTGTCGTTTTCTCAAACAAGAGTCGCAGATATTAGATAAAGTTAGATCTTTTTGTCCAAGGTCTCTGGGCACATGGTGACCTAGGATAGAGATACAAGGGTGATTTGGGCAGAAAGCGAAAGACAGAGAGAGAGAGAGAGAGAGAGAGAGAGAGAGAAAGAGAGAGAGAGAGAGA
>NW_004798398.1:182627-184128 GCF_000002075.1 Aplysia californica
CAGCGCCATCTGAAGCAAAGAGCGGACTTCCGGCGGACACTTTTTTGGCTGAGTGGACCATCTTGTTATGTACTATCTTTGACCACCACCATGCTACCGACACCACCTTGCCGTGGAGAAGAGAATAACGTGACGATATCCTTTACTTTTAAATAAAACCTACCTATCGTGTTCAAAAAGAAAAAAGTTTGTACAATTTACTAGTTTGGGACATTTCATTCACAGTTGATAGATTAGGGGTAGGCAACAATAATAATGAAAGGAAGTGGTTATTCGCACCGGTTTTGCGCATAAGAATTAATATTATTCGCACCGGGTGTCCTTAAGTTAATGCATATTTCAGCCAAAAATGTAGATTGAAAAAAAACCCAACCAAAAACCCACACATACCAAAAAAACAACAACAACAAACAAAATACAAAAAACCCACCAAAAAAAACAACAACAACTAAAAAACCTACATAATTTTCGAACCGACAAAGATATTTTCCAAATTCAAACTGCTTTATAAGGTAACACAACCCTCTGGCACACTCTATACACATCGGGAGTCTACAAGAAATCTCAGATTTTTAACAAAACTACCTACCTTAATCCCAACACTTCTTTTTACCCGAATCCAGTACGCAGTAAATGTGAATATGTTAATATTTTTATTGAAATGTTCCCAACTGTAGATTGCTGTACTCTGTTGTTTTGCTCCACATCGCCCTCCAAAGACGTAAGTTCGAGAACCACCCGTAGAGATTTAATAACAACGTTTCATTTTATCGAGACCCTTTTATCTTTTTGCTGGTAGGCTGTCTCACTAGTAGTCGAAGTAGTATCGTCGACAAGGGGTTATGTACTAAGCTCATAGGAACCAAAAGTGAGATACAGTGTGTGCGTGTGTGTGTGTGTGTATGTGTGTGTGTGTGTGTGTGTGTGTGTGTGTGTGTGTGTGTGTGTATGTGTGTATACTGTCTCATTGTCTCACTCACTGTCTCACTCATTCGTTGACTCCCATTCACCTTTTCACTAGTATTTACTTGTTCATTCCCTCACTGGACCCTCACAAACTGTCCCCTTTACACACTCACTCGAGCCTCAACTCGGTCCGACGTTGTCTCCTTGAGAAAGGCAATTTACCCGAATGTCCTGTTTGGCTCAGTTTTTTCGAAGATGGACGCTAACATCGGAGGTCCCGCCCCTTAAATAACCTAATAGTGTTAAACTTAGAGCCTACCATTTCAGCATTCTCATCACTCACTCGTTCACTCACTCATCCACTAACTCCTTCACACACTTCAACTCACTCTCGCTCTCATCCCTCTCACCAGTGATCACAGCACCACTCTCCACGATTGTGTGTTCAACTGTCAGTTGTTCATCCCAGACTTTCTTGTGTAAGCGGACAGACTCTTTGGCGCCCATAATTATGACCTTATGCAGTTGCGAGCGCCGTAAAACCTCTACTTAAACAAAACAAGACAGACTCTGGGATGGATCCTGAAGAGGGGGG
>NW_004798398.1:184228-186216 GCF_000002075.1 Aplysia californica
CAAAAAAAAAAATTAAAAAATTTGGGGCTTAGTCTAGACGGTCAGAGAACGTAGGGCTTAGTACATATGTACCTTTAACACCTGGCCCACGTCAAGGGCGTGTCCTGCTAGAAAGTGGGGCAGGGTTCAAAGTTCAAAGTTGCCCGCCAGTTACAGATGGAAAGTAGATTATTTTACATAGGCCTAATATACTATTTGGAAAGGGGGCATTTAAGCCGCTCAGATAGTATTTTATGAGCTGGTCTAGTATAGATAGGAGAGTATAATAATAATATAATAATAGATAGCATTTGTATAGAGCATGTCCCCGCTCAACAGCCGGCTCTATGCGCTTTACACTATATTATTACCCCAGCAGACCATAGAAAACTCCGAAACATTCTCAGCTTCGCGAGAAGCATACAGTGCAAGCAGCCGATTAAGCGCTCAAACACTAACAAACTGAAGATCTTTCGCTGTCTATAACAAATATATTAACAAGTATAAAAGCTTGCGTTACCCACTAACACGTTCAGGAAAGAATAGAAATGTTAATGTAAAAGCAATTTTTTTTCCTACGAGGATAAGTAGCCTACCTTGTAGAACAGGCAAGAAGATATTTAAGATTAAATAAGGAATTAACACAAGGAAAAAGCAGAAAAAAAATGCAGCTTTTATTCAGTAAACCAGCGACCCGCAACTTACGAGTTAACAATAGGGGCTCTACTAGATCTAGATTTACATGGTATAATTACTGCCTGCGACCTCTCCCAACCCTAATTACCCTCAATCCTACCCCTACTCCTAACCCTACTCCTATTCCTACTCCTAACCTTTCCTTACCCTTACCAGTAATGGCCCCACCCCTGCATCTGATACTAACCCTAACCCATACCTAACCCTTCACGCCTCTTACCTTAACCGACCCTTAATTAATAGATTCTATAGTTACCTCTACCGTACATCTACATTCCTATCTAGTAAACTTGGGGCCCAAACCGGAGACCACCAACAACAAGTTTACAATACCGCTTTACCATTATAATAAGACGATTACTAGATCTAGATCTAGATCTATCCATTTACGAAGGCAAGTGGCTAGCCTGTTCCATAATATATTTATCCTGGTCAAACAAATACACAACTGGTAGGCTAAAATAATCATAGATGTAATAGGCCTATTAAATTATAACAACAAAGAAGCGTGGTCTTACCTTTCACGTTCCCTGTCTCACCGGCACAATACCACAGCAAAAAGTAAAACTATTACTAGATCTAGATCTAGATATATCTAGAACACTCCCGCGAACTGGATCGAGAGATGAAGAACTAGAAATCTAGATTGTTACTGTACTGTGAACCCTCTCTGTTTCTACTTCCTACCACAACATTCCGTGTTATCAGTGAGGCCTCTCTGACTCTACTCTGGTGTACCCATGGGTGAACGAACCTCTCCACTCTCCTGTGTGTGCAGTGTGTGTGTGTGTGTGTGTGTGCAGTTTCAGTTTCTATTCAATCCGCTTCTGTTATTGTTGGTGGTTTTGTAGGCTAACGAGTGAAAGCTATCGTCATAGCAATCTCTCCTGCACGTGATAAAATCGCTGAGTCAGGTGTTTGCTTAAAAAAGGGGGTTAGATAATAGCCTAGACAGATCCGGATTTCCTGCAAACAACACGTTTTTATATTTTTGATGTCGACACCTAGACCTCTAGATCTAGCTGTTTCGAGTTGTTCGGTTCGCGAAGCGGACTCTTGTGTGTTCTTTTCTGGGTGGGTTGGATTTAAGTGGGTATTTTTAGCAACTCAAATGCTCAGTCACGTGCGCGAGTGCACTGGGGTGTAACGAGAGGGGTGGGTCGTGGGTGGTGGGCGGAGAGAGCCCAGATCTGATCGACCCACGTGTGTCAAGTTGCAGTGGGGTTAACCCTTTCTCTGAGGTAGTGCTAGAGTTTATATAATTTGTTGTTTGTGGTGGGGTGAAGATTTTTTAAAAAGCGAGAGACAGTGGG
>NW_004798398.1:186316-188265 GCF_000002075.1 Aplysia californica
AAGAGAGAGAGAGAGAGAGAGACAGACAGACAGACAGACAGACAGACAGACAGACAGACAGACAGAGACTGTGTGGTGGACACGGATATTGTTGTGACTGTGTCAGTAATGACAGTGACGTCGGGAGGATTGTATAAAGGGTAGGGCTTGCCATGCCCAAACATTCAGATCACTCCGATTATAAAGAATGCATGATGACTGAAAAGACAGTGAAGCATGCATATAAAGAGACAACATGAAAATACAAATAAATCCAAAAGTACAACAATCTTGTTAGTGGCAATACCACGTTTGAAAACAGGAAAATGGACTCACCTATGCATTTTTATAATGTACATGTATGTGACCTTCGGTTTTATGTTGAGCAAATTTGTTGAACAGTGCATCCTTCTTGATGAACCATTCGTGATTAAAATAACTCCTTTGCTTTCCATCCACAACAAGATGCGAAAAGTCTGCTGTTTGATGAGGTCCCAGTCTCTTGACAGTGAGCTTTACTTCAAGTAATAAAAAACAAAAGCGAATTTCCAATACGTTTTCTGCATAGTACGTTGCTACTTTGAAGAACAAACTTTAGACTTCAATACAAAACTGCCTCCACTCACTGATACAATACGCATGAGCTTGCTTCATTCCGCGTCAGATCGGTCCATGATCGCCCACGCCTGTCGGCAAGGCACCGGATGATGATGAGTATCACTGCATTTCGCGAAAAAGACTTACGCCTTTGCGTATCTGAAGTTAGTGTGTGTTTAGGGGGAAAATCACCCCCCCCCCCCCCCACACACACACACACACACACACACACACACACACACACACACACACACACACACACACACACACCTCCCACCCCAATGAAAATTCAATAAGCAGCAACCTCTGCCTATTGCTACCCCAGAATTACAAAGTTCTATCTGCTCAGTACCTAGTTTTCACAAATTTGGCCTAAAAGATTCTGAGTGTCACATCAAGTCAAGTTTTTCGAATGCTATTCTTTGAATATCTTGCTTACGACGATTTTAATCTAGCAGACAGAACATTTGGTTTCTGACTCAAAAACGGCAAAAAATGTTAGATAGAACATTGTAATTTTGAGGTAGCGTATTGGCAAACCTCTTGGGAAACAGGCCTTGGTTGCTCTTAGGCATGTACATTTCTGCGAACTAGATTTTCAAAGTACAGTCGAACCCATGCAAGGCGGAATCCCATGAATTTAGTTGGAGATGGAGGAGGTTTCAGAGGCCCAGCTTGTCCGGTCGGTAAGTAATGGTCTTTGAGTCAGAAACCAAATGTTCTGTCTGCATAATTGTCAAGCGCTATCTTGTCCGATAATGGCATGCCTCAGTCCTGCTTATCCATTGCCACAAGTGCTTGATTAAGAACTGAAACATTTGAACATCGTTGCTTCTCCCGTTACACAAAGTGTCCATTGGGAGATCGGTTCTCTAACACAAACCGATCGCTCGACCCGCGGTCTTGAAAACAAACGCTTTGTTTTCGAAAGTCGCCGACGGCTTCATTCGGTTTGTGCCACGTTTGTGGTCGCTTTTAGCCCTCAATCCTGCCAGCCCGCCTGCCAAACCGCAATGAAGCGAACCGAGCCCCACCCAATACCAATCGCTACCACCAGTGGCGGTGGGTAGTGAAGGGCTTACGGGCTTGAGCCCCTCACACCCACCCCCTCCACACTCCAACTATATCCCTTAGTTCATGAAAGTTTCTTAAATAACGAAATAGGCAGTTGAAACCGCCATGATCGCACGCAATGAACACAGTTATCAGCTTGGCGGCTTGTTTAGAATTACAAAGTTCTATCTGACATTTTTGGCCGTTTTGAGTTAGTAAGGCCATGAGGTCAGAAACCGAATGTTCGATCTGCTCTAGTCACATGAGTGTCTCTCTCTCTCTCTCTCTCTCTCTCTCTCTCTCTCTCTCTCTCTCTCTCT
>NW_004798398.1:188961-190158 GCF_000002075.1 Aplysia californica
AGCCTCATAAATAATTGTTAAACAAAGCCTCATAAATAATTGTTAAACAAAGCCTCATAAATAATTGTTAAACAAAGCCTCATAAATAATTGTTAAAAAGATTCTCTTACTTAGAAGGCGTCACTTTTACGGCCCTCTTCTTTTATTTTCTCTCTGTTGATTCTGTCTGTCTGTCTTGCCATTTTACAGCACTTAAAATAATGACCATTGTTATGTCGATGTGTTTTTACTCAAACTCAAAATATTTCCCCCTCATTATAAGGAATAGCTAACCGCACAAGTTGGAAATGCATCTTCTTATTAAAGTACCCTCAATTGAATAGCCAGTTTGGGCGATTGTGTAGATTTCTGTGTTAAATTCCGATACTAGTTTTAATTGGCCTATAAGCTCTGGAACTTACCATTAAACAGAGTAATCCAATCCAAAAATGAAATCCAATACAGAATATTGCCAAAAATGTTAAACAGAGTAATAAAATGAAATCCAATACAGATTGCCAAAAATGTTTTCCTAAAATTGTTGCTTCCACATATATTCTTGTAAATATGAATAAAAGAGTTTGTCAGATGTCCCGTGTAGTATCGGAATTTAACGCGGAAATCTACACAATCGCCCCAAGTAGCAGTGAACCAGTTTGGGAGAAGAGAAGCGAGAACAGAAGTGAGACAGCGTGGTGGAATCAGGCTCTCGTCAATTTTTAGGCATATTGATTTATTGGTATCATCTTACAGCTTGTTCATTTGTCTTGCTTTCAATGAAAAAATTACCCATCCATCTTCAATAGAAGTGGAGATTTTTTTGGATTGAAGGAGGTGGGGGTCACCTGGTTTAAGAGGTAAAATTAGTGAGAAAATGGCCACCAAAGCTTGGTAAATTCCAAAGCTCGAGAGTCCACGGAGACAGTAAATTTATATTTTTGTTGCTTTTAATCAGCGTTTTCGGTGAAATCCTCAAAGGAATGTGTTTGTAAATGGACATAAAAGGTGTTGAGCCAAAGAAAAAAATTGGATAAAAATTGCTAAGCAGGGAGAAAAATGCTGTTTTCTTCGATTTCATTATTTTGACGAGAGCCTGATTCCACCACGCTGCCTTACACAATAGTATGTAGATCGAGATCTATTCTTCTGTGTAGCAGTGAAGAGGTTAATTATTTTTTCAAAAATATTTTAAAGGGAGTACGTGTTTATGGGCGGGGG
>NW_004798398.1:191606-193471 GCF_000002075.1 Aplysia californica
CCGCCCACCCCAACCATTATTTTACAAACTTTGTCTGTAATGGTCGAAACAAACTGATGTGGGTGGTTGGCGGGTGCTCTGGTGTGGTTTGCTTCTTCTTTCCTATAAAAAAATCTGTCGCCTTCAACTCTCCTCCTTCTTTTTTGTGTTTGTTACTCTCTTGTAACACCTCTAATCTTTGACACGTATATGACCTTATTGTGTTGCAAGTGCCGTAAAACTGTTACTAAAACTAGACAATACGGACCGCACTCTATAGCAACGATTAGTTTAGTTGAGATCTAAAATACTGGAAACACCTATCACCCACATTTCTTTGTTATGTACATTTCCTAAGTAAGTTGTTCTGTTGGTCGTTACACTATCTGTGTTTGACATGGTCCATTTTTAATTTTTATGCATATGTGAGGCATCGTGGTGGAATCAGGCTCTCGTCAATTTTTGGGCATGTAGAGTTATTGGTATCATTCTTAAGTTTGTTCACCTGTCTTTATTTGGATGAAAAAAATATCAATTTATCTTGAATACAAGTCGAGATATTTGCGATTGAAGGAGGTGGGGGTCACCTGTTTTCAGAGGTAAAATTAGTGAGAAAATGGGGGCCAAAGATTAGTTATTTCCTTAGCTTCAGAGTCCGTGGTTTCTGAACATTTACATTTTTTATGCCTTTAATTATCGTTTTTCAGAAAAATCCACACAGAAATGAGTTCTTTAATGGGCATGAAATGTGTTGAGCCAAAAAACAAAAAGTTGATAAACAAGTTACTTCACTTTGATTATTTTGACGAGAGCCTGATTGCACCTCGCTGCCTCACATATGAAGCCGTAACAGCCAACAATTTATATAACTATTATTACATTTTGAGAACCTTTGATTTCCAAAGCAACGTTGTACTTTGTACTGACTACACTCTACCTACGACTTGTTCTGATTCGAGAAGCTAGAAACAGCAGAATTTCTGCGTCAATCATTTTCATTTGTCATCCAAATTTCCTAAAAGTAAGTTGATCTGTCGGTCGTTACACTCTCAGTGTTTGACACGATCGTTTTCATTGTTGTGCATAGCTAGTTATAACAATTTAAAAAAAACAACTATTGTTTTAGAACCTTCAACTTGGGGGAACAAAGCAAAATTGTACTGACTAAACTCTACCAACCTTTAGTTGTGATCTAAGATCTGTGTCATCCACATAATTTGTCATCCATATTTCCTAAGTAAGTTTGTTCTGTCGGTCGTTACACCATTAGTGTTTGACCTGGTCTTTTCTATGTTTGTATATAGGAAGCTGTAACAACCAACAAATAACTATTTAATGTTATTATTATTATTGTGGATGGTTGGCGGGTGCTCTGGTCTGGTTTGTTTCTTCTTTCCTATCAAACATCTATCGTCGTTATCTCCCTTCCTTTATTTTGATGTTTTTACTCTCTTGTATCACCTCTACTAATGTTCGGCGCTTATATGACCTTATTGTGTTGCAAGTGCCGTAAAACTCTTACTAAAACTAAACTTTTACATTATTATTCTTTTACAACTTTGTCAGCAATCATCCTGTCACAGGGTAGACTCATCAAAGCAAGGGGCGCAATTCATCAACTGTTTTCAAATTATACAGTTCAAAGGGTTATATCCCCTAAATATAACGATTTGTCTTCTGTCATTTCACGGAATTTGATGAATTTGCTAATGTGAGCTGGAACAATTAATCATAGCATGATGGAATCTTTCAGTCGCAATTCCAGTAGTAGCTGTTGACCTGTTTGTGCTTTTGAGTGTGTGTGTATGTGTGTGTGTGTTTGTGTGTGTGTGTGTGTGTAAGTGTGTGTGTGTGTGAGTGAGTGTGTGTGTGTGTGTGTGTGTGTG
>NW_004798398.1:194463-196322 GCF_000002075.1 Aplysia californica
ACACACACATCCTCACACGCACACACACATACACACACATCCAAACAATGACACACACACGCACACACACACACACACACACACACACACACACAACAGAAAACCTCCTTCTGCACTAGCAAGATGCGCAGCGCCGGCGAGAGGTTATTGGTGACGTCATGGGGTGGAAGTTAGCAAGAAATAATCGATAATTCCGATCCCGAAATAACCGCTCGACATAGGCTGGGAACTTCCTTGCTCAACGGCTTGGCAACAGGGCTGGAAAAAGAGACAGATGGTGCAGAAGTAATAAATTGCCACGGGATGTCTTAGTTTTATTATTATTTTTTTGGGGTAAGTCATTTTAAGGCACTTGCAGATAAATAGGTCACAATATTGCTGACGATTAGAGGTGTTACTGGAGCGTAACATGCACAGCAAAGAAGGAAGGAAGGATGAGGGTGATAGACGTTTGGTAGGAGAGAAGGAATAAACCAAACCAGAGCAAACGCAAACCCATAATGCATCAGTTTTATAAATCACAATTTTATGTTACAGTACACATTGTAATATCAGTCGTAGAGAGCCATGGTAATTACAAGGACGTGTCTGTCTGTCTGTCTGTCTGTCTGTCTGTCTGTCTGTATGTCCGTCCGTCCGTCCGTCTGTTCGTCTGTATGTCCGTTTGTATGTCTGTCCGTCCGTCCGTCCGTCTGTTCGTCTGTATGTCCGTCCGTCTGTCCGTCCGTATGTCTGTCCGTCCGTCCGTCCGTCTGTTAGTCTGTATGTCCGTCCGTCCGTTTGTCCGTCTGTCCGTCTGTCCGTCCGTCTGTTCGTCTGTATGTCCGTCCGTATGTCTGTCCGTCCGTCCGTCCGTCCGTCTGCTGTTCCCCGAATTTTAGGGTCTGGGGGTTCGAGCCTCAGCTCGGTCCGACGTTGTGTCCTTGGAAAAGGCACTTTACACGAATTTCCCACTTGGATCGGTCCTTCATGAGAAGGACGTCCGTTAAACTCGGAGGTCCCACCTCTCAAATCACCTAACAGTGTTGATAAGGGGCGTTAAACCTTTACCATTTCACCATTTCCTCCCGAATCTTATTGAGACTCACCTCTCAAAAACCAAAAGGTGGGTGGTTGAGTGGAGGCGAGGGGAGGGGGCGGGGTGTTCTGGTGTGGTTTGCTCCTTCTTTCCTATCAAACGTCTATCGTCTTTATACCCCCCCCCCCCTTTTTTTCTATTTGTGTTTGTTACTCTTTTGTAACTCCTCTAATCTTCGGAACTTATATAACACCGTACTGTATTGCATGTGCCGTAAAACGCTTACTAAAACAAAACTCTGGGCTCGTAATTCTTTCTGTGGCCCTTCTACTGTTACTCCTTGGCTCTTTCTTAATGCTGTCTTTCAGATCTAAGGGTAGGTAAAGATCTAACACCTAGCCCTCTCGGATAAAGGCAAAATATCTCGGAGGTCCCGTGTGAAAGTTGCGCACGTTAAAGATCCCTTGGTGGTCTCAAGTCGATAAGAACAGGCTTTAGTCGCCACACATGCAAAATTCAAAATAAATTCCTGCCAAACTGAAAATGTTTAATGTGTCCAGCGCGCTCCTATGACCGTGTGCAGTTTCGTGCGCCGTAAAACCACTACCAAAACCAAATAAAGCCACCGTCTGTATCTTTCCGTAATCTGTGGACTGGCTGGACTGACATCCGCCCCCGACGCGAAGCCTGGAAGAAAAAAGAGGAAGCGAGGAAGGAAGAAGACAGGATAGAGAGTGGGAGCACTATCAACCCAGATAGGGTTTTTTCCAAGTTATTTGTTTGTTTGTCTTTCTGTCTGCTAGTCTCGTCAATGGACTTGGAATTATTGTATTTTTAGAAC
>NW_004798398.1:197056-198423 GCF_000002075.1 Aplysia californica
CCCCCATTCCCGCCCTTCTATCCCCCAGATTATTATGATCCTGTGTAATGTCTGTCTGACTTTTCCCCCAAGCACTAAATGACCCGTATAGTGTCGATGTACACCTCTGTACTCAAACACAAACAATCCAAACAAGTTTTTCGAAATCCCCTCCCCCCTCCCCCTACAAAGTCCTATTTCCCCATCGACGAATATACTTTCGAAATACATAGGGAACTCTTCCAGCCTTTTTCACTAGACATAGACCAAAGTGAAATCAGTCCGACGGAGATGTGGAAAATCCAACGGCGATTTTGTAATCCTTTCCTGTATTTTATTTTCTTAAACACCAATTTCAACACAATATCAGACTGTAGATGCTGACCGACTGTAACAGTTTTACGCGTTTTGCCACGCAGTTCGGCTATACAAAAGCCGACCGAAGGTGAGAGGTATTACTGTGGGTGGTTGGCGGGTGCTCTGGTGTGGTTTGCATCTTCTTTCCTATCAAACAGCTATCGTCCTCATCTCTCCTCCTTTTTTGTGTCTGTTACTTTTTTGTAACACCTCCAGTCGTTATGACTTACAAAATGACCTTATAGTGTTGCAAGAGCCGTAAAACTCTGACTAAAACTAATAGTTTTAAGACACTGGCAATGCAATTCGGCCTTAAAAAAGCCGAAGATTAGAGCAGGTATTACTAGAGAGTTACAGTCAAACGAACAACTTGAAAATATTTTCTACAATAAATGCGAACAGTGCTTTTTTCAGCTCTTCGTCGACACGAGCTAATATTTCTGCAATTTAAATTCTTTGTTATTATTGTACATACTTAACCCTAACCATACGTCTTGTTTTACTATCGTATCCATACGACGTGGGGAAGTCTGTGCCACCACTTAACCCTATCCATACGCCTGATTTTACTATCATATCCATACGGCGTAAGGAACTCTGTGCCACCACTTTACCCTATGCTTACGTCGTGTTTTACTATCGTATCCATACGACATGGGGAACTCTATGCCACCACTTAACCCTACCCGCACGTCGTGTTTTACTATCGTATCCATACGGCGAGGGGAACTCTGTGCCACCCCTTTCCAAAGAGGAAATTTACTCGTTAATCCGATCCGTACGCTTTGCAGAGCAATCTATCAAAGTGGTTTTTTGAGAAATACAGAAAGTTTCAAAGAGATCTTCGTACCAGAAGTATTCTAAGATGTGAAGAATATATCCCCGGGGGTACAAAATGACCCCAGGGCATACGGAGAGGGTAAACTCAACCATCAGCATGGCTTAGTGTGTTCTGGAGGCGGGCTGTTTTATCCTGCCTGTCACGGCCAACCCGGCATAGAGCTTGCTGTTAATCGGAAATTTGCGTTTCA
>NW_004798399.1:0-1208 GCF_000002075.1 Aplysia californica
TCTTCAGAATTTACACTTTTTTTGGGGGGGGGGGGTCTCTCCGGGCTGGTTTAGAAAGAACAAACACAAGGATTGTTCTACTCTATGAGAGCAGCCAGCCGTCATCAATACATTATGGCATCAGATTGCGGGACAAATAACCCAAGCTTGAATAGACACCGTCGTTATTATGTTTATATTCATAAGATAAATTAGTTCTTTTAAAAAAAGTTTTAGTGCGGGTGTTTTTTTCTGCGCTCGCGACTGCATAAGGTCATATGAGCGCCAAGGGGTGGGTGTCAACAGAGAAGTCCTTACAGGGAATCAGACGTGTTTGTTTGTTTGTTTTCTATTTGAGTAAAGAGAAGCACATTGACACAGTAATGGTCATATCATGCTCAGAAAAAGTAAGGTAGACAGACGGGAATAACAGACGGGAATAACAGACGGAAAGTAAAGAAGTAGGACCAACCAGTGGCACCCTCCAACTACCCATGATATCAAGAACAATACAACAAATAACAACACAGTAAGTATTTTGCATGCAGGTTTGACCAACTGTCTCCACATGCATTTTGAAATACAGTGGCACCTGCTCTAACGACTGAGAGCTTAGTCCAGGACAATCCCCTGGGAAGGTAAGTGTTTTACGATGCTCGCACCTGCATAAGGTCATACGAGCGCCGAAGATTAGAGGTGTTACAAGAGAGTAACAAACACAAAAAGAAGGAGGGGAGATAAGAACTACAAGTGTTTGATAAGAAAAAAAGGAGCAGACCACACCCGAGCACCAAACAACCACCAGTACAAACGAGAACCTCACACTTTCCTCCTTGCTGGGTTGTTTGTTTTGTTTTTTGGTTAAATCTATATCATTCGACACTGCCCAAGAGGACTATGTTAGTTTTAGTAGAGGTTTTACGGCGCTCGCAACTGCATAAGGTCATATGAGCGCCAGAAGATTAGAGGTGCTACAAGAAGGTAACAAACATAAAAAAAGAAGGAGGAGAGAGAAGGACGATAGATGTTTGATAGGAAAGAAGGAGCAAACCACACCAGAGCACCCGCCAACCACCCACTAAGAGGACTATGATATGTCTACGAAGACAGTTAATTTCTTTCTGACAAAGAAGAGTCGTACTGGACAGGTTTGATTGTAGAATGTAGCTTCCTCTATTCCAAAGAGTCAAAAAGTGAAACGCCTACAGTATTTTCAGGAGCGATGCCCC
>NW_004798399.1:4093-12104 GCF_000002075.1 Aplysia californica
TCTTCTTCTTCTTCTTCTTCTTCTTCTTCTTCTTCTTTCTTCCATCATTCATTCTTTTTCTTCTTCTTTCTTCCATCATTCATTCTTCTTCTTCTTCTTTCTTCCATCATTCATTCTTTTTCTTCTTCTTTCTTCCATCATTCATTCTTTTTCTTCTTCTTTCTTCCATCATTCATTCTTTTTCTTCTTCTTTCTTCCATCATTCATTCTTTTTCTTCTTCTTTCTTCCATCATTCATTCTTTTTCTTCTTCTTTCTTCCATCATTCATTCTTTTTCTTCTTCTTTCTTCCATCATTCATTCATTCTTCTTCTTCTTCTTTCTTCCATCATTCCTTCTTCATCTTATCCTTCTTCTTTCTTCCATCATTCCTTCTTCATCTTATCCTTCTTCTAGGAACTGAAATTCTATATTAATGACATCATTATTAATGTCTAAAAACTCGACATTTCGAAATCATCACATTGACGAAAACACTGCCACTACGCCGCACAAATTCCTACAATGTGTATGAGGACAAATTCCTACAATGTGTATGAGGACAAATTCCTACAATGTGTATGAGGACAAATTCCTACAATGTGTATGAGGACAAATTCCTACAATTTGTATGAGGACAAATTCCTACAATGTGTATGAGGACAAATTCCTACAATGTGTATGAGGACAAATTCCTACAATGTGTATGAGGTCTTACCATCTAGGAAAGCACCCACTCATTTACTAGACCTACATTATTAGCGATTCCGTCTCCGCTCAGCAAAATGCCGGGCAAAAAAAAAAGCAGAACCAGAAATAAAACACGACAAGACAAGTACCATTGATCATATAAGAAAAGCAAACACGTCTTTTTACCCACAAAGAGATTTTACCCAATTTTGGTTAGCATGGAAAAAAACCCCGTTGCAAACACGTCTTTTTATACACAAAGAAGTTTTACCAAATGTGAGGCAGCGTGGTGGAATCAGGCTCTCGTCAAAATAATCAAAGTGAACAAACTTGCATTTTTCCGCAGGTTTGTGAATTTGTATTAACTTTTTGTTTTTTGGCTCAACACCTTTCATGCCCATTAAAGAACTCATTTCCGTGTGGATTTTTCTGAAAAACGTTGATTAAAGGCACAACAAATGTAAATTTTCAGTTACCACAGACTCTTAAGCTAAGGAAATAACGAATCTTAGACGGCCATTTTCTCGCTAATTTTACCTCTGAAAACAAGTGACCCCCACCTCCTTCTTTCACAAATATCTCGACTTGTATTCAAGATAAATGGATATTTTTTTTCAACCAAATAAAGACAAGTGAACAAGCTTAAAGATGATACCAATTACTCTACATGCCCAAAAATTGACGAGAGCCTGATTCCACCACGCTGCCTCACAATTATATACACGAAGAAGTTCTACCAAATCTCAGTAGGCACGAAAGAAAAAAAAACCCAACCCCGCAGCAAAAAGCAAACAGTCTGTGGACAAATATTAGCACAGTAATCATCTCTCTTCTGTCGTCCCATCCCTTGACTGCAGTCTCTTCCTCCATTTATTCGTATCTGTCATTCTATCTGTCCATCTATTTGATCTGCCTGTCTGCCCCCCCCCCTCTCTGTCTCTCTCTCTCGCTCTTTCTCTCTCTCTCGCTCTCTCTCTCTGTCTGTCTCTCTCTCTCTCTCTCTCTCTCTCTCTCTCTCTCTCTCTCTCTCTCTCTCTCTCTCTCTCTCTCTCTCTCTCTCTCTCTCTCTCTCTCTCTCCCAAAACGATGGGTCGATGTTCCCAAGACACACATTTCGACATTGTCTGTTCCAGAACTTGCCACGCAGAACACATCACACATCAGCGACCCTCCCCCACCCCCACCCCCAACACCTCACTCCCAAGTTTACAAAAGAGAGGACAGGAGGAGTGAAAACAATAGTACTGTCTGGTACTTTTTTTTAAAAAATGTTTTACAGCGCTCACAACCGCAAAAGGCCATGTAAGTGCGCGGGACACATGATCAGTATGGTAGGAAACATATTCAGTTAAGTAGGAATTCATTTTAAAATTTTGCCTGGGTGGCGGCCGAGGCCTACTCTATCGATTCTGGACCACTAAGGGATCTTAAACGTGCGCAACTTCCACGTTTACAGAAGAGAGGAGAGGAAGTGAAAACAACAGTACGCTCTAGTACGGGTTTTTACCCTTTTTTCAAACCGGAAACAGCTATCACAAATTATTTTCAGTTCAAACGTACGTGTTTTAAGCCCGTTGACAAAAATGACAAATTTGACCATCTGGGAGGTGAGGTTCTGCCGTCTATCAGGGCCAACCCCGGCTGAGTAGGATACATCGTCCCTTTAGAAAGATCGAGAACGTCAGCTTCATAAAAATTATCTCCTCGCAGGAGGAATCAGACAGAGGTCTTCTGCTTGCAACGGCGTATAGCGGGGGTGCCCACTACGGATGGGAAAAAAAAAATTAAAAAAACCAAACGTGTTTGTTTTCAGTTTCAGGCGACCGAGTCGGTCGATTGGCCCGATCCAGCCGTAGTGGGCACCCTGAATAACTGCTACATTACACACGCCAGTATAGGCTATTATATCTGTGGCGTCGGTGGCCTAGTGGTTTGGCTCTCGGACTCGCAACCGTAAGGATCCCGTCAGGGGCCCGACGTTGTGTCCTTGGGAAAGGCACTTTACACAAATGTTCCTCACTTCACCCAGGTGGGAATGGGTACCCGGCTTCTATAGACAGTGGAAGATCTTGTCAGTTTGTTAGTGTTTGAGTGCGTGAAATCCGCAGCTTGCACTGTATGCTTCCGCGGAAGCTGAGAATGTTTCTGAGTGTTCTCAGAGGGTCTGCTGGGGTAATAATAGTTGTAAAGCGCATAGAGCATGTTCTTGAGCATGGATATGCGCTATATAAATGCAATTATTATTATTATTATTATTATATAGTTCAAACCATCTCCAGTATGACCAAACCAAATAGGACAGCCTAGAAGACTCCCCGGATCACCCCAAACGCTCCACTGAAGATTCAAACCAGAGCAATCAGCAGCAGAGCCCAACAGCGGGGACGCCGCTGAGATTTTGTTAAAACAACTGAACATTTACCGAGACGCATTTGTGAACAAAAAGACAGTTCTTTTATAAATAGGACGCGACTGATATGGGGCAAAACAAAATACATGTAATGCGGTGAATAACAACTGTTCTTACGGATTTGAAAAGGGATTCCAGTGAAAATAACGGAAATAACAAGAATGGGATGGGGGTGGGGGTGGAGGGGGGGAGGGATATAAACAGACCCAAAAAAAAACACAGAACAAAAACCTGGCGCCCAGCATGGTGATATCGACTGAGCTCACGGGGACCCAAACAAATAAACAAAACAAAACAACAAAGAAACAAAAAGAAAGGCGGGCAAACATTCCCAGGTGGCCACTGATAGGGGAGTCATTCGCTAAAACAACACGGCTAGTTCGATGACTCATGGCGGGGCTAATGATGAAGAGAAGAGAAATCAAACAGGATAAATCGTCAAACCGTTTAGTCCGGTTTTGATTTTTTTCATTTTTTAAACCAATTAATAATTTATTATTTTATTTATCTATCTACTTAATTTATTTTCTATGTTATTGTATTTCATTGTACTGTATTGTATTGGATCCACACGAACCGACACACACACACACACACACACACACACACAACACACACACACACACACACACACACACACACACACACACACACAAAAGTACTCACCACAGAGCGATGTTATACTACTACTCTCCTCATGGACAAACTTCCTGGTGACAGCCTCTTCCATGATCTGCTTCACCTGGGGACAACAGACAAAGGTACACATGAACTTGGGAAACCATTGTAACATCATTATTTTATTCTATTTTTAGTTTAAATGGGATGGGGGTGGGGGTGGGGGGTTACGGCGCGCACAACTGCATAAGGTCATATGAGCGCCAAGGGGTGGATGTCAACAGAGAAGTCCTTACAGGGAATCAGACTTACTCTGCTCACCTCTCTCGCTTCAACAGCACAAAGTCTGCTTCGACTATCAAGGCACCCCGGAAATAGCGGGTCACAAGAGTGTGGCAAACATACAAAAGAAGTAGAGGAAGAAATGACAATAGTAAGGATCAGGAAAGAAAAAGCAGCAGTTCCCTGTCGCAGACCAGGCACAGTTATGAGCGTGACATGTTGAATCTGCCCATTTACAATTCTACTGTACATGAACGAGAAATGTCCCCCCTTTGGGAATGGCCTAAAGACACTTCAGTCAGTGGCACCGCCCGGGGGGTATTATTCTATTTAAAGACCCGTTTTACAGACCACGGTGAAGCACATTAACAGTCCACATCAGCATCATCATAGTGTATTATAATGCAACCGTACAAGAACAATGATATGCACTTGTGAAACTATTACACACGTTTTATTCTATTTTAAAAGATCCGTTTTACCGACCACGGCGAAGAACATTAACAGTCCACAACAGCATCATCATATTGTATTATAATAATGCAGCCATCCAAGAACAATGATACACTTGTGAAACTACCACACAGATCTGTGTCACGACGTGGTGGAATCAGACGCTCGTCAATTTTTGAGCATTTGGCACTATTGGTATCAACTTTAAGCTTGTTCATTAAAAGTTGTCTTGCTTTCGGTGAAAATATCAGTTTTAGTTTTAGTAAGAGTTTTACGGCACTCGCAACTGCATAAGGTCATAAGAGCGCCAGAAGATTAGAGGTGTTACAAGAGAGTAACAAACACACAAAAAAAAGGAAGGGGGAGATAAGGACGACAGATGTTTGATAGGAAAGAAGGAGCAAACCACACCAGAGCACCCGCCAACCACCCACTGAAAATATCACCCTGCAGTCTTATACCGAAGTCGAGATATGTATTTGTGACCGAAGGAGGTGGGTGTCGTCTGGTGTCGGAGGTAACATTAGTGAGAAAATGAACGCCAAAATGTGGTGACTTCTAAAGCTTGAGAGTCCTTGAAAACTACAAATTTACATTTTTGAGTGTGCCTTCGATTAACGTTTTTCAGAAAAATCCACACAGAAATGAGTTCTTTAATGGGCATGAAAGGTTTTGAGCCAAAAAACAAAAATTTGATAAAAATTCACAAACCTGCGGAACAATGTAAGTTTCTTTACTTTGATTATTTTGACGAGAGCTTGATTCCACCACGCTGCCTCACATATAATAAAGCAGCCATCCAAGAACAATGAGACACTTGTGAAACAACCAGACAAATCGGAGTCACGACGAGGTGGAATCAGGCGCTCGTCAATTTTGGGGCATGATTGGTATCATCTCTAAGCTTGTTCATTTGTCTTGCTTTCGATGAAAATATTACCCAACTGTCTTGTATAGAGGTCAAGATATTTGTTGCCATTGAAGGCGGTGGGGGTCGTCTGGTGTCGGGGGTAACGTTAGTGAGAAAATGAACGCCAAAATTTGTTGACTTCTAAAGCCTGAAAATCCTTGGAAACTACAAATTTACATTTTTGAGTGTCTTCGATCAACGTTTTTAAAACCCACTCATAAATTAATGTGTCTTAAAATGGACATATAAGGTGTTGAAGTTTTTTTTTAAAAGGGAAACTTTTTAAAAAGTTGCTCAAATGGCCAGGAAAATGCCAGTTTCTTTGATTGCATTATCTAGACGACAGCTACATTTCCCCACGATGCCTTACATGAGCTTATACAATGCAGCCATACAAGCACAGTGATACACTTGTGATATTATTATTAAACAAACATTCTATTTAAAGACCCTTTTTACAGACCACAGTGGAACACATTAGCAGTCCACAGCAACATCATAATAATGCAGCCATACAGGAACAATGACACACTTGTGAAACTATTACACACATTTTTTATTGTGTTTAAACACCCTTTTTACAGACTACGGCGAGTGGGTGGTTGGCGGGTGCTCTCGGGTGATTTTCTCCTTCTCTCCTATCAAGCACTAATTGTCCTTATCTCTCCTCCCCTCGACCTCCTTTTTTCTGTTTGTTTTTCTCTTGTAACACCTCTAATCTTCGGCAAACATCTATCGCCCTTATCTCTCTTCCTCCTTTTTGTGTTTGTTCCTCTCTTGTAGCACCTCTAATCTACGGCTCTTCTATGACCTAATTGTGTTGCAAGTGCCGTAAAACTCTTCCCAAAACAAGACCACGGTGAGGAATTTGAAACCACAATAGCATCATACACATACTGATATGTATAATGCAGTCGTACAATAACGTTAAGGCCCCATCAACGAGCAAGAAAACATTGTATATTGTAATCTAATATATTTAATTATATATATATATATATATATATATATATATATATATATATATATATATATATATATATATAATATATAGAACTCTTCACTTCAAATTACTTATAGAATTGTTGTACCTTCTACCTTGACTACACATATCTGGCTATACATACCTACAGATGTCAGTGTAACCCTGTCTGCATATCTACAGCTATAGAGAAATATATATATATACACCAATAATGTGTACACAGATATAACGATACACTGTGTTGCATTTGTTATCGTAACGGTTCTATACCGCTAGAAACACAGATATATCAATATATATATATATATATCTATATACATTGTATAGAGTGTGTGATATATATGTGTGTATGTGTGTGTATATATGTATATAGAGTTATATAGAGTGTGTGTGTGTGTGTATATATGTGTGTGTGTGTGTGTGTGTGTGTGTGTGTGTGTGTGTGTGTGTGTGGTGTGTGTGTGTATGTGTGTGTGTGTGTGGTGTGTGTGTGTGTGTGTGTGTGTGCGTGCGTGCGTGCGTGCGTGCGTGCGTGCGTGTGTGTGTGCGTGTGTGTGTGCGTGTGTGTGTGTGTGTGTGTGTGTGTGTGTGTATGTGTGTCTGAGATGACTGTGAGATGACTTAAAGACGACATTGTGTTACAAGAGAGTAACAAACATAAAAAAGAAGATGTGGAAATAAGGACAATAGTTGTTCGATAGAAAAGAAAGAACCTTGAACCACACCAGAACACCCACTAACAACCCACTCCAGTCGATCACTCGAGTCTCCACATACAGGTATTCAGGTGGAAAAAGAATTTTTTTTTTTAAATCTGTACAACAACAACAACAGAAAGTAATATAAAACATAACCAAATAGGAATCTGATTTACAAGACTGGAATGAACAAGAACTTATGACATGACGAGATCTTCTCCTACAAAGTCAGTCAGTAATTCAAAATTGATACTATTACAAGGAAGCGCGTAGATAGACATTTCCTATATCAAAAGTAAAATCAAAATACACTACACAGTGAAAGTGTGTGTGTGGGTATATATGTAGACGGGGGGGGGGGGATTAACTGCAATCCTTTGCGAATTTCAGTTTCTTAGAAATGCCCCGGAAATCAAATACAAATTAGATATCAAAGTGTGTGCGTATAAGTTTGTGTATGCATGTTAATAAATAATGTTATGACACATTATAAAACGAGTTTGTTTTGTTTTTATACGACGTTTACAACCTTCGTCAAAGAACGTTGAATAATTCAGCGGGCGGAGAACTTTGGTATCACATCAGAACACAACATATCCAGTACCAGGGAGAAAATATTCAGGAAAGGCCAGTAAAAAGAAAAAAGAAAGAAAAAGAAAATCTGGCCCCATTCAGAGAAAACCTTTCCCGCTCCCTGTGTGTTTTTCACGTCTAAAGCAAACCGTGCATGAAGTTTTTTTGTGTGTGTTTAAAAAAAATACATAACATCAGTCCGTCCATAGAGCACGACTAGGGGGCTACAAAGAAAACAAAATACATAACATCAGTCCGTCCATAGAGCACGACTAGGGGCTACAAAGAACCGTATCGTCACGACATATGGCCATTTGTGAGGCATCGTGGTGAAATCAGGCGCTCGTGAAAATAATGAAATAGAAGAAATCAGTATTTTTCGACCAGTTTGGAATTCTGTCTTGAATTTCTGGG
>NW_004798399.1:13102-43408 GCF_000002075.1 Aplysia californica
CACACACACACACAAGCAGACACAGACTCCTGCCTTTTCCTTTCTCTGTGAGTATCAAATTTACTCTCTCATTACACGCATGTGCGCACGCACACACACACACACACACACACACACACACACACACATTCACACACACACACACACACACAAACACACACACACACAGAGTCTTTTCATTTCTCTGTGTGTATCAAAGTCATTCACTCTCTCACATACATACACGCACACGCACATGCACATGCACATGTACACACACACACTTACACACACACGTGCGCGCGCACACACACACACAGAGTCAAACACACACACACCAGTCTACGCTCACATATACATTCGCTCTTTAGACTTTAACGATAACACTAGCAGACACTCACACAATCACAAAACAATCAAAGACAATAACAATATTATGCAAATAAAACACTATGAACATAAGAAAACATCTACAACGCCTACCACATGATACATTATCACATATCAGGTAAAAGACCTCTTCAACAAAGTAATGTATGGTTAAACTCCATTTCATTTACGATTGAACACCTCCGCTAACAAATCGTGCCAAGTGGGTGAATGATCGTTGATGTTATATGTTGTTATCATCGAAACAGTTTGGATCATTTCGGAGAAGGGCAGGCTTTAATCTTTTCTGTCAGGGTCAACATACGTTATATGGAAATTTGAGTCCCCACAGAAAATGACTTCCCCACTCAGACCTTTTTTATTGGACAAGATACGGAGGGTAACATACATCTACACCACTGACATCTGCAGCTGAAAGGGTGAGAGTACGGTTGAACCTGCCCAAGACAACAACTCACTGTCCAAGAGCAAACTGGTCATCTTAGACAGGTGGTCCTCAAGGACAGTGTCATTATCATGAAGAAGAAAAACAAAACTCTTTGAGGAAAATGAGAAGCGGTCGTTTGTACAGTGATATATTTTAGGGCAGGTGGTTGTTGGAGGAGGTCCGACAGCACTCAGTTAAATAACTTCCTCTCTCTGATCTTTCATGTGCAAAATAAAATAAAAAACAATAACATTGCAGCACTTGTGGTTATAGGAGTGAAAAGTACTAAAAACTGCTTCAGACGACACACATCCCAGAAGGACTCATGACCGTCCACATCAAGGTCTAGCATAGTACCAACTGAGCTAACGCGATGCTGAGATAATATTATTGTGCATAATTGTGAAATCCTTAGTACTGCTATCCTGAAATCCCAACGGTCAAGGAATTAGTTTGGTAACTAAGAAAAAAATTCGGAACACCATGCAATAAGCTCACTTCCCTCACACATTTCATAGGGCATAACGGGGTCAAACTGATGATACTCTCAATTGTGTCCTGAAGCCAAACAGTACCAGTCGCACAATAGTATCATATTGTCAGTAGAGTGTATGACCAAACCAATAGTGTACAGAGTATTGTCCGCAAGTTTCTTGTAACACACTGGTGTGTCAGGCTAGACACATCCCAACAGTGAAGTATTGTTCGCACATAGCAATCTGTTCTTCTTGCAAGAACAAAAAGTTGGGTGTCAGATTGCCTGACGGCCTGATGCAAAATTCCTTTCTCCCAATAGTCCAGCCTGACTAACCATGTTCTATCCGTGCCGTGTCAATTCAATAAAAGGCAAAATGCGGCAGTATAAGAACCCAAACCGCAACCCTAACCGTAGTCGTAACCATAACCCCAACCCCTATCCCTACCTCTACTAGTAGACTTGTAGGTCATCAAGTGGAACAGTCCCATAACTACTTTACAACCAATACATATCTCTTTCCTCTGAACTTTTTTTGCAGAAATCATTTGAAATCCTGCATGTAACAAATATGTTTGTATCTCACGTCAGTAAACATAAACATTTCATAGAGACACCCTCTGCTTTCTGCTGGGGTGTTGTATATCTTACTCAGCTGTGTTGGCCCTGACAGGTAGGGGGACAAAGCAGCACAACTTCAAAACTATCTCAGTTGTAGCGATGGGGACAGAAAAACTGCAACGGCCATTTACGATTATCTTGAAAGGCAGGGCTGATTCGTATCATCCTGTACATTACAAGAACTTGTATAAAATGAGATGACACCTCCATTGAGAGAAACAAAGAGGTACAATACGCCTTGCTGTGATGGTGGTCCTAACCAATGCAGATGGAGGAAGTGGAGGTAAAGATTTAAATACCTCTCCAATTCATTTCAAGTGACTACCTCTCGACATCTTTCAGATTTAAGTGAAGACACATTCGTAAGAAAAACTAATTTAAAGGAGAAATTATGGAAATTGAAAGGATGAAAAAATAAAGGGCCCCTACAGACTAAAATAAACTAAAAGCATCCCCATACCCCCACCCCCTTTTTTTTGCAACAAAAACTAACACAAGAATGCTACATTAAAATATAAGATGCCTACTTAATTACCTGCTGTCAGCTAAGGGTTGACTCATTCTTAATCTATTAGACAAAACTCATAGGCCCAAAGTTAAAACAAGACACAAATACGTTATATCTAGTTATCCCTTTTGTGCCCTGTGTGAACGCAAGAAAATGTGGGAGCCAGTGATTTCTAGATTTTTGCCTTCGAGCTCATTCAGACCGCAGAGTAGAATCTAGCAGAACAAATAGTCGAAAATACACCCATAGCTAAGAATTGAGATAAAAAACAGCGGTTTACAGGTTAAAGGGCAAAAGTATGGATATAAAAGATGTAAAAGCAAACAATATTATACTGAGCTTTTATAAGAGCAGCGTACTTCTAAAGGCGAAAACATACTAAACATAAATCATGCCAAATAAATTATGCGCAACAGGCTCAATAGAAAAGAGTTTCCCCGGTCTGTGCCACTGTGAAACCGCAGGTCTTATCTATCGTCAGTCTATTACAAAATGGAATTACTTACCTCCTTTTTCACCGCCCGTAAAAGGCGCTGTCGTTCGTCGGGTTCAGACGCCATTTTAGGGTGATGAGTTGGGAGAAAGTGAAAAGAAAGTAGCAGCTAGGCTCCGCTCATTTGGTACATGCATCCACCATCATCGACTCACAGCATCCCGTTTCTATACACGCCTACACAGCCGAACTACAACCGGATGTTTACACTCTGAATTTCTAATGCAGAAAAGCATCCATGAACCGTATTTCGTACAGAATGAAATAATTATCCTCTTTTTTAAATCACGCAATTAATTCAACTCCAACCTTTCGTTAAAGTCGTTCCACAACACCAGAAATACATTACACTAAGGGATACAATGCTTTATTTTGCAAATTATTTGCGCGAAAGAATACAATGTGCAGATCGAAAAACTGGCAACTGAAACAATGTCCACAGCGGTCAGCTGATACGAACCGCATTTGTTTACTTTTCTTTTTTCCTCTCAAATGAATGAGATAGGAATTTTCATCCTAAATCTACACCTACCCAAAAACAAAATGCCTTCAGATTTGAAAGATAATATGCTTAGCCTAGGCATGCATAGAATTTTGGTGAGACTTGTGAAAAAGCTGTCAAATCGAGCTAAAACGTTGTTTGGCGTCTGCTAGCCTAGGCGAGGTGCGCGTTTGTGAGTGCGTGCGTGTGTTTTTAAGCTCATTGGTGTACGTTCGTAGTAGGCCAGTAGATTCTAGTATATATATATATATATATATATATATATATATATATATATATATATATATATATATATAAGGTCACAACGTGTGTTTTATTTTATTTTATTTTTTACTTTTGATATTTTTCTGGTTTGTTTTTTTAGTTTCAAATTTGCTATCAATTCATCTAAAGCAACTACGGTGAATAAGATATTTTGCGTCTTTAGGAGAATGTTCAAAGATCAAAGACTGTTGTGCCGCTTCAAAACATATAAAATTGTGCTACCTATATGTCTCATCTGTACCCCGAGGTAGATATAATCATTATAATTGTTTTATTTTTGTGATTTGGATGGGTTGTTTTTTTAAAGATTCGCATCATGTGGTTCAACGTAAAACGATTTATTTACTTTTGACGTTTCGGTACTTAATAAAATTGTTGTTTACCTTGGAGCAAACAACATGCTTTAAAATTTATTAAAAAGCCCGTAATAATATACATTGTTAAATGATTTATTGACGAATCAGGCGGCAAGTGGACACTGGCTGTAGGTTACGGAAGTCACATTTTTAGACTTCAGGATAGTGTAGGTCTTATAGGCCTATCAAAGTATAATTTCAGGTATTTGTTTCTATACTATATTATATAATCAATTCTAGATTTAGAAACACTCGCTTAAGTGTCTCAGTGGAAATAATACTCGTCTAGTTTTCTCATTCTTCGGTCTTTTCTTTTTACAAATGCACTAACCAAAAGGCCAAAAACCAAAATAATCAGTTTACACTACACTACACTATTTCAAGTTGGCAGTGAAGCAGGTCACGAGTTCCCAGTTCCCGGAAGAAAATGAATAAGTTGCAACGACTCCACACTCCTACTTTCGTTTACGTGGGTGTTCCTTGATGCTCATAAACAATTTATGATTTATAAATATTTATCGCTTTTATAATATACATAAAACTATAATACTCTAAGTTTCTTTTTTCATCAATTATATTTTTAAGTAGAATATAAAATTCTTAAGCTATAAATAATTGGATATATTACTTGTGCTTATTTCAACAAAGGATCCCACTTCATGATACAAGTTGAGAAAATGGCTGCTACGGGTGCTGCCCACTTGAACAGTGCGAAGCTAAATTTGGGAATTTTACGTGATTTTTACAGACGCGAGTTTTTAGAATGTATTGACAAATGCATTGGAACTAAGGTGAGTCGTTGGTTATCACAATTATATGACTATATACAAGGTCTGAATGCTTAAAAGTGAATCATAAGCTATTTATTGGTGAGACAACACTGAATTTGACACAGTACAGTTTGAGTACAGCAGCAGTGACAGTTCAGTAGGCAGTACACACTTCACTACACAACACAACAAACCACGCACAGTTTCTCAATCCATACTTAGCTGAAGTTAGTCGATATTGAAGTAACTGAAACTGAACGTTGTATGAAACAAGAAACCCCAGCGCAATAAGAAGTTCTGCTCATTGAAAGATGCCGGCGGACTTGCACTCCCACTCGCACCATTTTTTGCCTTGGCCTTCCCATGAAGTTTTCCTAGAATCTAGATTAGATCTAGATCTAGATCTAGATCTATTTATTTTAGTATTTTGTTACAGTTGAATGTTTTACTAAATCACTATTCATGTCATTTATGATTTGCCCCCAGCCTATCTGCCTTCCTGCCTGCCTGCCTGCCCCCCCCCCCCCCCCCCTCTCTCTCTCTCTCTCTCTCTCTGTCTCTGTCTCTCTCTCTCTTGTCTCTCTCTCTCTCTCTCTCTCTCTCTCTCTCTCTCTCTCTCTCTCTCTCTCTCTCTCTCTCTCACTCTCTCTCTCTCTCTCTCTCACCCCTCTGATGGATGAAGGCATATTATGTGGTACTTTTTTCTGTTGTAAACTAAACATTCTTGTATGCCAGCACTGCACTTGTTGCCCCACTAATGATCTATGGATTGGAAGGCTGTTCCACGTCTGGTTTGTTACAAGTAGTCCGTCAATTTCCTAAACCAATGCTCAAACCTGTCACACATTTCCCTACAACTGTGACCCTCTTTATCCTAGAGTTTCCTTGAGTGAACACATGCTTAAAAGAAATGAATGATACTTGATGGTGACTATAGGTCTACTATATATATATATATAAATAATTTTTGTGCTGGGGTTTTGAAGATTTTTGTATTATTATAAAGAGTGAACTTGAACAAGGTAGGCCTAATGCGTTACCTTAGCCTGTACTCTGTCAGTACTTCCAGTTTATCGTTGTTGTTTTTTAAAATGGGCTACTGGTTGTTTTTTTCTCTTTTATTTATTAGTAGTCTTTACCATCTTCTCTTCTCAAATTGTCAACAGAATGGATATTTTCTTTCAACTCTGAATTGAACTTAGTTCTTTGCATTAGTTGGTCTTGCTCTTCCCTGCCTGTCCTCACCCTATCCATACCTTTGTTCAAGTTACTTACACTGACTGCCCTGTGGTTTGTTTGTTTTTTTGCAGGCTCTTGTCTGGGATGATGGTCTCACAGGTCCTTTTGGACTGATAGCAGAAGCTTCCATGTTGAAGGTAACAAGGATTTTTGATCAGTTTTATTCGATTTTATGCTATGAAGATTTACTGTAAAAGGATACAATCTTTCTGAGATAAAAATATTGATTTCATTATAAACCAGCATTTGGGTCATCTCTTAGTATTATAACCCATTTGGCAACCATTTGTCTTGATTATCAATGGCATGCAAAACTCAAACTGGTCTCTATTTTAGCTGCATTTCCTGCTTTGGCAATCTCTTCCCCACTTTTATTGTACTCATACAGCAAGCTGGTTGTGTGATGGGAGTATACTAACCCTTCCTTCTGCCCACCTGGCTCTTTTTAGCAGACAATTTTAAATGTCTGACCCCCATGCATACAGTGTGTTTTTATATCTCTTCACTGTTGCTAAAAGAAATCAGGTCTTTTAAAAAAATGGTTGTACAAAAAAGAACTCAATATGATCTGTAATGCTTTCTGGGTTCCTCAAAATATATATATGCTCTTTCATTTTAAAATTTTGGTTGCTTGTTTTCGCTGCATAAGACTATATATCAACTTGGGCTATTCTAAAACCTATATTTTCATGTGTTGTTTTTTTTCATTTGATAAAGGAGCAACATGAAGTGGAGCGGATGTTTCGCCTTCAGTCCTCGGGACTTCCTTCCAGCAATGTTCAGAACATCATCTTCATTGTCAGACCCAAGTTAGGACTAATGGAGACCATCGCACAATGCCTTCTAAAGTCAGATTTTTGCACATAAATATTATATTGCAATACGAAATATTTCTTTTTAATTTTATGTGCTTTTATATTTTCTCAATCCATCATTGATAAAGGTAAAAGGTATTATAATTTAATTAATTTCCTTGCCACAAAACAATCATGTTTATTATTGTTACTTATAATTAAGTTATCTGTTTTATTCTAGCTGGCTGTAGCTGCTGGAATAGGTTTTAAAAAATCTTTTTATTTATTATGTCACTGTGGACACAGTTTTGCATTCCTGAGCTTTGCATTCATACCTCCGTTTTGTCTTTTGTTTGCAGGTTTAAACAAAATCTTTTTATTTATATCGCTGTAGACACAGTTTTGCATCCCTGAGCCTTACATTCAATGCCTCCGTTTTGTCTTTTGGTTGCAGTGAAGAAATGAAAGGTGGCTATGTGAGGAAGGAGTTTTACCTCGTGTTTGTGCCGAGGAAAAGTCTGCTGTGTGAAAAGAAATTAAAGGTACTGTGTCTTTTTTTGGTTTTAATCTCGATTTCCGTCCTTTCTTCTGTCTTTGGTTATGAGATACTTTGAAGGTTTTTTTTAGAGAAAGGAGGGAAGTGGAGGACTGTAGACAGAAATATCTTTCCAGAGGGAAACAGGGGACATCAAGTCATGGTACAGAGACGATGACAGAGAGACAATGACAGTGACACAAGACTAACAGGGAGAGTGTTGTTTGTGTTTTGTATTAGAGCTTTAGAGATCTTAATCTTAATCTAAGGGACACCAAAAATTGTGTGTATGTGTGTGTGTTGGGGGGGGGGGGGGAATCATACCAGTTGCTGGTTTGAACTGTGTAAGGACATGTTCATGTTATTTTGTGTAGATTTTAAAGAATTTAAAGATTTTCTTCTGCACTTTGAATTTTTTCCTGTCCGTTTTTGTGCATCTACCTTTGAAAGTTGTTTTTTGGTGATATGTCAGTCATTTGATATAAAATGTTGATTTTAAATGAAGACCTCTCTTGCAACCTTGGTCATATTAATCCCTTGCCTTTTTCAGGAGCTGGGTGTGTATGGATCATTTGCAAGTGTGGAGGAATTTAATTTAGGACTGATTCCCTTTGACTCTGATTTGTTGTCTATGGAGATGGATGAATCATACAAGGTAAGTCTGAATCATACAAGGTATGTGTCATCTTATTTAGCTTTCATCTGGTGTAGGCCTTCCGTATATTGTACAACTCAACACTACTTCCTCTAGAATAAACAAGCTTTCAATCATGTTTGTTTGTATCAATGGTAGGGAAACGAACTGTCACAAAAGAGCGACAATTGTGCACGTTGCAGTGTTGAAAGGGCTTGAAATCCTTACCTTACTCTATCATACCAATTAAGTTTGCAAATTTTTGTTGCTATTTTCCTAAATTGTCAGTGGAGGTATAGAAACACCTAGATTTTGGGGGGGATTTACGATTTTCGGCAAGGTATGAAATGAAAGAAATTTTGTGGGCAGAGAACTGCTATTGTAATCCATTATCTTTTTATTAATTTATTCAAGTTGATTGTGTTTGTGTATTCAAGTTGATCGTATTTGTGTGCCTCCAGGAGTGTTACCTGCAAAACGACTTCACTTCCATGTTCTTTGCTGCCCAGTCCTTGATGACGCTGCAGGCTCTGTACGGCACTATACCGTATGTCTATGGCAAAGGAGACTGTGCAAAGGTACGCTCGAGTTTGTGTGTGATTTTGCCGTAATAACATGGGCAGTGTTAGTGTTAACGGAGAACCACTTATTGGTATTGTTTATTCCTGAAGAAATGTGAAGTGGTAACTTTCGTGACCTTTAAAGAACACATTTCTGTGTGGATTTTACTGAAAAATGTTAGGTTAAAGGCTGAAAAGATGTAAATTTTCAGTTTCCACGGATTCTCAAGCTTAGGAAATAATTTAACTTTGATGGCCATTTTCTCGCTAATTTTACCTTTGAAACCAGGAGACCCCCGCCTCCTTCAAAGGCCGATATCTTGAATTGCATCCAAGATAAATGGATATTTTTTTCATCAAAAGCGAAGCAAATGAACAGGCTTTAAGATGGTACTAATAACTCCATATGTCCCAAATGTTTTCAAGCGCCTGGTTCCATCGTGTCATGACACATATATCTCTCTGTTGTTCCAGCAAGTGGTGGACATGATGCGACGTATGAAGATGGAGATGGGCGGCGTGGAGCCCCAGATCACTCCACAGATCGACAATCTGCTCATCCTGGACCGCAACGTGGACCTGCTGACCCCGCTGCTCTCACAGCTCACCTATGAGGGGCTCATCGACGAGATCTTCAACATCAAAAACAGTCAGTGCCCGATCAATTGTTGTGGCAGATTCAAAAGATTGTGAAAAAAGAAAAAAAAAAGTTTTCCATGTTAATTTATTGCTATCTAATCTTGTTTAGGCAATATCAGTGTGTGTAATCAGATGGGTTTATGGAATAAAATTTATCCTGTGTTTAAGAGTATAGATTGGGATGGCTTTCACTAACACTTGTTCACTCTATTTCTTAGGGGCAATAACGTCTTTGTTTGCATGATGAAGAACTTTCTCCCCCCGGGGCAGTGCCACTGAATGTAGTGTCCCCCCGGGGCAGTGCCACTGATTGTAGTGTCCCCCCGGGGCAGTGCCACTGACTGTAGTGTCTTTAGGCCATTCCCCCCGGGGCAGTGCCACTGACTGTAGTGTCTTTAGGCCATTCCCCCCGGGGCAGTGCCACTGACTGTAGTGTCTTTAGGCCATTCCCCCCGGGGCAGTGCCACTGACTGTAGTGTCTTTAGGCCATTCCCCCCCGGGGCAGTGCCACTGACTGTAGTGTCTTTAGGTCATTCCCAAAAGGGGGAAATTTCTTGTTCAAGCATAGTAGAATTGTAAATGGGCTGATTCATGTCACGCTCATAACTGTGCCTGATCTACAACAGGGAACTGCTGCTTTTTCTTTCCTAATCCTTACTATTGTCTTTCTCCTCTACTTCTTTTGTTTGTTTGTCACACTCTTGTGACCTGCTATTTTGGGGTACCTTGATAGTCGAAGCAGACCTTGTGCTGTTGGAACTAGAGAGGTGAGCAGAGTAAGTCTGATTCCCTGTAAAGAATTCTCTGTTGACACCCACCCCTTGACGCTCATATGACCTTATGCAATTGCGAGCGCCGTAAAACCCTCTACTATAAAAAAAATTTTTTAAAGAACTTTCACAAACATAGCATAGTGTAAGTTTTTGAAATATGATTACAAAATAATTACTAGAAACAAGCCCTGCTCAATGGTTACTACATTCACGTGTACTGGGGTAATTTTTGTCTTTTTTTCCTTATCTTTTTTGTACTGCCTGATTCTTGGCCAAACAACTTATTATTGACTGTAAATTTACCCGAAATGGAAAATTTGAGGTAGGCAGCCCTAGAATTACCTATCTTGAAAAAGACCGTTCGCTATTTCCACATCATTGTGAAATGAAAATGTTATCATCTGCAGCCAACGTGAAACTCCCCCCTGAAAAGTTTGTCTCTCAAGAGGAGAAGAAGAACAGCAAGGAGCCACTCCCCACAGAACCCAAAAAGTTTATCCTCAACTCTGCGGACGAGCTGTACGCCGAGCTCAGAGATAAGAATTTCAACGCTGTCGGGGCGATTGTCAGTCGCAAAGCAAAGACGATCACAGCAGAGTTTGATGTGAGTCCACAGCTACTTATAGTTGTTGAGACCAATTTGTGAGGCAGCTGGTGGAATCAGGCTTTCGTCAATTTTTGGGCATGCAGAGTTATTGGTATCATCTTAAAGCTTGTTCACTTGTCTTTATTTGGATGGAAAGGTGTTGAGCCAAAAAACAAAAATTTGATAAAAATTCACAAACCTGTGGAAAAATGCAAGTTTCTTCACTTTGATCATTTTGACGAGAGCCTGATTCCACCACGGTGCCTCACATTTGTGTAAGAGTTTATATGAGTCTACAGCGACTTCAAGTCGTTGAGACAGATATGTGTAATTTTGTAAAGGCTCTAATCCAGCAAAATATTTTTGTTGAATAGACTTAAACCAGCATGGATCCAGGCCCTACTGTATAACTACAGTTTCTTCAAATGTAATGTGTTTAGACATTTTGATCTTTACAAATAAATGACAGTTTTAATGACAGGCAACTCTATGTGCACGTATTGATGTGATGACTACTATTGGTCATTTATGGCTTAATATTCAGGTTCCAAAATATGAGGGAAAATTTCTTTGCATGCTCCTTTAAGTATAGGAATGACAGTACAGTATTTGGAATTATCAATCAACATCTCAAAGGAGTTTGTATTGAAAATGATGCTAGGCACATCAATATGCACAAAGAAGATCCTGTAACTTTTTTCTAAGATGTCAATTTCTTTCCCATACTCTTGTCAGACACTACTGTTTGAGCTACATGTGAATATGCCAACTCATTCTTTGATTTAAATATTTATACATGGAATGGGAATTTACACAAAGTCAAACTTATGACATTTTGTCAAGCTTTATTGATATACCATGCTTGCAGAGGCTGTTGAAGCATGTGGGTTTTTAGTTCAAATCATTTGGGTTTTTTTTGTTTCTCCCACAGGAAAGACACGCAGCCAAAACGGTGGGGGAGATGAAACAGTTTGTCTCCAAACTGCCGCATTTACAAAATGTTAGAGCATCTTTAGGCATTCGTAAGTGTGATCACAGATTTTGGTGCCATTTCTTTTGATGAATACTTTTTTTTTAAAAGCCACCTGTTTGTTTGTTTGTTTGTTTGTTTGTTTGTTTGTTTGTTTGTTTGTTTGTTCTCTTTTTGGGGTTTTGGTTTTGCTCTGTTTTTTCCCAAGTTATTCAGCAAGAGATTTTTATGTGAACTCGCAATGCTTACACAGGTGAAAGCAGGGTCTTCTGTACTGCTGTACTCTGACAAAACGCCTTTTTTCATTCTCAGCAGTTTCGAGAAAAAGTGTTTTTTTTGTCAGCATAACCATTGAAAATAAGTGTACTTCCGAAATTTGAATTCTAATTTATTCAGACACTAGTCACAGTTTCACTTTGATTTTTTCACACAAGTAGGGTAGCTTTAGCAAATAAAAAATTTTGGTGCCAACATGAAAAAAGATGTTTTGTCAGCTTACCTTATTTGTGGTTGGCCATCGTTGGTTTTCTGTGAGTTGAATGATCCGTGTTTGTGCAGTGTCAGTTACTGCATCTCTCTACTTCTAAGATTATGATACCTTCTCTTTTATGACGTTTTTGATTGAGTGTTACAGATTATTGTTTTGTAATTTAGTGTTTGAGCGCTTAATCAGCTGCTTGCACTGTATGCTTCCCAGGAAGCTGAGAATGTTTCAGAGTGTTCTGTGGTCTGCTGGGGTAATACTATTGTGTAAAGCACATAGAGCCTGCTGTTGAGCGGGGATATGCGCTATACAAATGCTATTTATTATTATTGTATAGGCTGGGGAGTGTATAAGCATTGTCACTGGCATCAGTCACCTATGGCTTGTGGCTTCGTGTGGGTGTTCATGTGCGGTGTGTTTGTGTGTGTATGTGTGTGTGTGTGTACATGTGTCTGTGTGTGTTCATGTGCGGTGTGTGTGTGTGTGTGTGTGTGTGTGTGTACATGTGTCTTTGTGTGTTCATGTGCGGTGTGTGTGGGTGGGTGCATGTGCGTGCATGTGTGTATGCGTGTGCGTGCGTTTGTGTGTGTGTGTGTGCATGTGTGTGCGTGTGTGCTTTAACCTTTATTTAAAACTGTTTATTTTCAGACACATCTATAGCAGAGTTGGTAAAAGAAGTGACAGATTCTGACGAGTTCCTTGATTCTCTTCGTTGCCAGCAAGGTACCGCTGAACTTTCCAAAGACCCTCATTTTCAGCTCATTTCTTGAGAATTGTCTTCCAACACTCTCTTTACGGCTTGAAAGATTAACGTAGAGCAGTGAGAATTGCTCAATACTATATTCATATAAAAATGTGAGGCAGCATGGTGGAATCAGGCTCTTGTCAATTTTTGAGCATGTAGAGTTATTGGCATCATCTTCAAGTTTGTTCACTTGTCTTTATTAGGATGAAAAAAATATCCATTTATCTTAAATACAAGTCGAGATATTAGCGAAAGAAGGAGGTGGGGGGTCGCCTGTTTTCGGAGGTAAAATTAGTGAGAAAATGGTCGCCGAAGATTAGTTATTTCCTTAGCTTAAGAGTCCATGGTAACTGAAAATTTACATTTTCTGTGCCTTTAATCGACGTTTTTCAAAAAAATCCACACAGATATGAGTTCTTTAATGGGCATGAAAGGTGTTGAGCCAAAATACAAAAATCTGATAAAAATTCACAAAACTGGGGAAAAATGCAAGTTTCTTCTCTTTGATTATTTTGACGAGAGCCTGATTCCACCACGCTGCCTCACAAATGTGTAATGCATTTAATGGCACACTTAACTCTAAAACACCATAATGCTAGAAAGCAGTAATTCAGGACTTTCAAAATATGAGACTGTTCTGCTGGTATATCTGAGGCAACTTCATAATCTACTGCTTATGTAGTGTGAGGATTTACAAGAAAACATAGTGACTAACACCAGCGTTTTACAATCCTTTTGCTTACTTCATAGCAGGAAAACAACTGAACCCTTGTGGAGAAGGTAAATGAAATATCTGATGTAGCTTAATCCAGGGGTTTTTCCCTTGGTGTGTGAGTGTAGGACTGCGCGAGTTGAAGCGTGCTGACAAAAGTACACACGGGACTGTGATATGTGAGACGTGCTGACAAGATGAAGCGTAGGGCTGTGATATGGAGAAGAATAGCTTTAGACATTTCATCTTGTCGTTCCCTCCCTCTCTTTGTCGCTGATTCTCATTACCTAGGTTTGCCACACAAAGTGACCCTTTCATAATATGTAATAACGTAAAATAAATTTTTGTGGCAGGACGTGGAATCAGACTCTCGTCAATTTTTGGGCATATAGAGTTATTGGTATCATCTTAAAGCTTGTTTACTTGTCTTGATTTGGATTTTAAAAATATCAATTTATCTTGAATACAAGTCGAGATATTTGCGAATGAAGGAAGTTGGGGTCACCTGGTTTCAGAGGTAAAATTAGTGAGAAAAAGGCTACAAAAAGTTAGTTATTTCCTTAGCTTAAGCGTCCGTGGTAACGGAAAATTTACATTTTTGGTGCCGTCGATCCACGTTTTTCAGTCAAATCCACACATAAATGAGTTGTTCAATAGGCAGGAAAGGTGTTGAGCCAAAAAGCAAAAATTCGATATAATTTCTCAAATCTGCGGAAAAATGCCAGTTTCTTCACTTTGATTATTTTGACGAGAGCCTGATTCCACCACGCTGCCTCACATATGTAATAACGTAAAAAAAATTATGTGTTTTCCGCAGAACTGACGCACGGCATCGACACAGACAAGGTGAACCCGTACATCGAAGACTGCATCGCCCGAGAGGAGCCGCTCAGCAAAGTGCTCCGTCTCATCTGTATACAGTCCATCTGTAACGACGGCCTCAAGCCCAAGGTGCTCGACTTCTACAAGAGGGAGATCATTCAGGTCAGCAAAATGCTGTTGCGAGCGCTGTAAAACTCTCACTAAAAACAAAAAAAATGAGAAGCAGTTTTGTGATACGTCTTTACTGTTCTTTATTTATTCATTTCAATCTCCAAATTTCTTAAAAAATCGCTTTGAAAAATAATGTATATGCAGGTCAAGTGTTGCTATATATAAAGTTTCTAACCTTTGGGTTTTTGTTTTTTCTGCTTTAGTAAGAGTTTTACGACACCCACAAAACAATCTGGTCACATAAGTGCTAAAAATTAGATGTGTTACAAGAGAGTAACAAACCCAAAAAAAAGGAGGGATCAGGACGACAGATGTTTGATAGGAAAGATGGAGTAGACCACACACCAGAGCACCCGCCAACCACTTGTTAACTGTTTACCAACTTTCACAGCCTTTTAGTTTAACCTGTGTTGTTCCCCCCTCTTCCCCCCCCCCCACCCCCGTACTGTTCCTCAGACTTACGGCTTCGAGCACATGGTCACTCTGTCCAACCTGGAGAAGTCTGGCTTCCTCCGCCCGCATGCCGCCCGCACCTACCAGGTCATCCGGAAAACCATGAAGCTGATTGTGGAGGACGTCAATGAACAGGTAAGTCTGTGTTTTTGCTGCAGATGCACATCACAGCTCTTTCTTCATGGAGTTGCTCTTTGTTTTTTCTTGCATAAAATGCAATATTTCTGTTTTCTTATTCCTTAAAGGCTTGTGCCGACATATCTGTTGTTTTTGGGTGGGTTTTTTTTTTCAAACATGGTTCCGAAACACAATGCTCATTTTCTGTTCCAAGATAATACAAGTGCCAGTTAATTTTTACTTTTGATCTTCAGTTTCAGTTATTGCCCACTTAATGTTTCACACCAGAGTTATATGAAAGCACAACTTCAGGGTGACCGTCATTTTGTTCAGGGTAAGAATGAGATGAGCAGATAGAGGAACAAGTGGAAGGTAAAGATGTGAGACCTGTTGGTGACACCCTCTGCCCCCCCCCCCCTCCCCTGATAAAAGAATTTGACCCCCCTCCCCCGAAAAAAAAAAAAAGAATTTGAAAAACGGGAACAAAGACAAGCTATAATTGTGTAGTGTGCTGACAAATTGAGTTATTTCTCGGATTCAAGCCTTATGGAAATAGATACATCACACTTATAGGTGAAGTTTTTACAAATTTTATGTATGAAATAATAAAAGACATGTTGTAGTGAAAAAATGTAGCATCTATAGAAAATCTACAAATTTGACCCAATGTCGATTTGGGGCCACAATATATCCCTTTGTGTATTCCGAGAAGTAACTCATTTTGTCAGCACACCTCACAATTGTTGATTTTTGCCTGTCAACTGATTTTATGGTTATTTTTGCGTTCTCCCTGTCAGAACCCCAACGACATAGCGTACGTGTACAGCGGCTACGCCCCGCTCAGCGTGCGCCTGGCCCAGTACCTGGCGCGTCCCGGCTGGCGCAGCATCACCGAGGTGCTCAACTTGTTGCCAGGACCCAAGGTGGAGGAGGTGCAGCAGATCCCCATGGGACTCAGGAAGAGACGTGAGTGGTGGTGGGTGGGTGGTGGGGGCTCTGCTGTTGGGTCTGCTTCTTCTTTCCCATCAAGCATCTATTGTCTTTATCTCCCCTCCTTCTTTTTTGTGTTTATTACTCTCTTGTAACACCTCTAATCTCCGGCACTTATTTGACCTTATTTTGTTGCAAGTGCCGTAAAGCTCTTACTAAAACTAAAACTAATACGTGAGTGTTGGGCTGGGTGTCTGTTCACTACGTTGCCTGCGACTCTGTCCATCACATGTTAAAGTTATAGAGTTATACACCTGGCCTTCTGCGGGACCATTAGATTTTCTTAAGTGTATCAGGAAAAGAGGTTGCTCAGATGGAAGAGAGAAAACCGGGGATTTAATTCTCTTTTGATGTACCCCTGTTTATTAATTAACAGTGTTCAGCTTACGACAGCCTCCACTGTGTTTTGTTTTTGTCTGGTCCATCCAGGGGCGTCGGTAACCTCGTCGCAGTCCAGCATGGGGGAGCAGAAACTGACGCTGGTGTTCTTCCTGGGCGGAGTCACGCAGGCTGAACTGGCGGCACTCCGGTTTTTGGCACAGCAAGATGACGGTGAGTGGTGAGGGGGGGGGAGTGAGGTGGACGTGGTTTTTTTGGGTAGACGACGTAGCAGTACAGTAGTCATTTTGTTCTATCTTTCTGGGGGGGTTTTATTTTTGAAGATAATGTCCATCTTAGTTGCATGCAATATGGTCGCTTTGAAGCACAAGGAGGCTATCCCAAATAATGCTGTTTTGAGAAAATGGAAGGTAAAGTTTTTGTTCAGTTTCTTTAAAAAACAAGGAGGGTTTTCTCTATAACCAAACAAATATACACACCAATGAAACCAAACTTCTCATACATAGGTAGGGCAATACCCACTTTTGGTGTAGGTCAAGATTTCTGGAAACCCCCTGAATTGTGGGTAAGCCTGCTTGTCCTTGTAAGTGACCCTATAATGGTGGACAATGTGGGGTGGTATGACCATTGTGGTAATGTGGTTGTGTAGATTAACTTTGGGGTATTATTTCTTTACCTTTTTTGTTGCTGGTGACTCTTCGCCATTTTCATTTCATTTTCTCCTTGTTCTGTTGTGTCAGTGACGGTATTGTCTTAATATGCTTTTGTTTTTTGTTAAGTCCTGTTTTTTTGTTTTTGAACTCAAGAATACTTTTTCCTCATTATTCTAATGCCCTTTTTACAAACTTTAGTTTTAAGTGAAGTTCTTTTTCAGTGGTGCGATTTGGCAGAAATTTTCTAGTTGATAATTGCTTTAAAACAAGGTAGCATGGCCATACCACCATTTCCATTTCCTAGATGTATTGATGTACCTCGCAGTGAGTACGTATATCATTTGCATGCGCTTCATAATTCTTATAATTTTGTCTGCTCTCATCGTAAATGTGTGAAAAGTTGAAGTAGTGCTCATAGTCCTGACCTTTTGTTGGGTCCTTTGTTTTTACTCAGGAAGAATCACATTTATTCTACCGGGTATTTCACTGTGAATAAATGTTTTGAGTTCTCCCTTGTCTTCTGTATCTCCGTCTTGTTTTGTTTTAGCTGGGCTTGAATAATGTTTTGAGTTCTCCGTTATCTTCTATGCATCCCTCCTCTTTCGTTTTGCACTGACTTCAATGATGTTTTGAGTTCTTCTTTATCTTCTGTATGTCCCCTCCTGTTTTGTTTTAGCTGGGCTTGAATGATGTCTTGAGTTCTTATCTTCTACATATTCCCCGTCTTTTGTCCTGTGATGATGTGAATGATATATGCCTTGAGTTCTCCGTTTTCTTCTATTGTTCCCCGTCTTTTGTCCTGTCTTGACTTGAATGAATGATGCCCTGAGTCCTCCGTCGGTGTAGGTATTCCCCATCTTTTGTCCTGTCCTGACATGAATGATATAATCCTTGAGTCCTTCGTCGGTGTAGGTATTCCCCGTCTTTTGTCCTGTCCTGACATGAATTATATGCCTTGAGTTCTCCGTCGCTGTAGGTATTCCCCGTCATTTGTCCTGTCATGACGTGAATGAATGATATAATCCTCGGGTCCTCCGTTGGTGTAGGTATTCCCACGGACTACATTGTGGCCACCACGAGAATCGTCACGGGCGACGTGGTGATGGAGGAGCTGGTCGAGGACACGGCCCGCTACGGCCCCGATGGGGCGCCCGTCTGCTGAGGCCGCCGCCTGATGGTGCCCCATACTCTTCCTCTTTCTCCCTCTTCCCATCATCCCATCTCCCATCCCCGTGCTGTTTTTTTTTTCTCCTCTTAAACTTTTTGTGATTACTTCATTGCCCCACTGTTTCTCAACACTTTGCCATCACAAGGCTCATATAGTAAAAATCCTTGCCATCAAAGGCAAAGGCATTTTGGGGAAAATCCCAAGAAACTGGGTGGTAAACATCGCCGATCGGCGAGATGTGATGGCAAAGTGTTGAAGCCCCCATCAAGTAGTACCATACGCACAGAATCACGTATTCTACAAAGTTTATCCGGTCTGATCTTCAATTTTCTCCGAGCCTCAGGAATTCACCGACTTAAAGGTCCACCAAACATGAGTATTTCAGCCCAATAACTGTAAGGGGGGCATTTGTCCTAAATATCTGAGTTTGCAATGTGATATTCATGTCCAATATCGACTTTATTCTAATACAAATTTTTCTTTACTTCACAAATCAAGGGTAGGTTGTTCAGTTTCATAGGAGAAATATATTTTTTCCCATACCAAGCGTAGGTTGTTCAGTTTCATATTAGAAATATATTTTTTCCCATACCAAGCGTAGGTTGTTCAATTTCATAGGAGAAATATATATTTTCCCAAACTAAGCGTAGGTTGTTCAGTCCCACAATTTGAAACATTCTCCCTTCCCTGCTGACATCACAGTTTACGACGGTGATGCTGTGACCCTTCCACTGACCCAAACTCTGACCCATCCATTGACCGTACTCTTCGAGCTGGCTTTCTCAGACGTGCTCCCTCCCCCATCTCTTCATCGTTATCTTTCCTACCTCCCCCATCTCTTACTCTTTATCTTTCCTACCTCCCCCATCTCTTCATCTTTATCTTTCCTACCTCCCCCATCTCTTCATCTTTATCTTTCCTACCTCCCCCATCTCTTCATCTTTATCTTTCCTCCCTACCCCATCTCTTCATCTTTATCTTTCCTACCTACCCCATCTCTTACTCTTTATCTTTCCTACCTACCCCATCTCTTACTCACTTACTCTTCATCTTTCTTCACCACCCCCCACCCCCCCTCCACCTCTTGCTCTTCTTCTTTGTGTTTCCTCCCTACCCAACCTCTTTTCCTCCGTACATTTTTGGTCTGTTCACCCCACCCCACCCATTTTTTATCTCTTTTTTTCCCTTCCTCAAGGACACCTCCGACTCGTCCACAAGATTTGTTATGCACATATCTTCATTACAGTTAATAGTAGTCATTTCTCCCCAGGACTTTTATACCCGTTATTTCAAGCCTGTTTGATCGCTTGATGCTGTGTTGTATTCAAAATGTGATGTTTCCAAACACTGTTTTTGGTGACACGTTTCCAGGTCCTGCCTACACGCTGCTACTGTGCTCCTTCTTTCCTATCAAATTGTACTATATATATTTGTAGTTTATTTTGAGTTAGCCCAAGAACAGTCATATTTAGTCCTGAAAATAGATGGAAATGGTTGTGTTGTATTCTGATTTAGCCGCTGCCCTTTTTCTGCTTTATCCCGTATCCCTTATGCTCAGAAGTGGCAGAATTTTTATTTTCTAAGACAAATTGTATCTTTGTGTGGTCAGTCCCTTTGTCTCTTCCCATACCCATACCTTGTACCTCCTCCTCACCTTGGCCGTCTTTTGTGTGTGTGTGTGTGCGGGGGGGGGGTCCATACTACAGGGCACTGAGCAATGATTGTAAAGCGCATAGAGTATGATAGAGCTTCCTGTTGAGCAGGAATTTGCGCTCTATACAAATTTTATCTATCTATCTATTATTATTGTTATTATTATTGTGATAATTATTATTATTATTAATAATGAGTGTCATCTTCCACAATGACACAACTCCATCTTTCCCTTCATAAAGGTGTGAATCCACGTCACATTTATTAAGAAGTAGGGTCTAGTTTGCTTTACTTTAATAAAGAATTTTTTGTCTTTAGACTTTAGACCAAGTTTTAACAAAGATCTGCCTCAAACATTACGGTTTTAAAAAATGTTAGTGCTCTCCAGGAGATTGGAATTTCATTGCCTGATGATTATTGTAAAACATTGAACAGAGGTACAGATTTTCCAGATCAATTCGGGCTTCTGCAGTTATCCAGATATTGCATTTTTATTTTTAAAACCTTGACGCAAGATGTATCAAACAATGATATTACATGATTCGTAAACCTAAATTCCTCTCGCGTGTGTTTCCTTGGATCCTAATAGTTCTGAATAATTTTTTCATAGCCTGTTGGAGCATCTTGTTAAAACAGATTACTGCTCTTGTTTGCCTTTGTAGGCCTACTAGAAAATTGCGTCTGAACTTTGAAAATTACATTTTTTTCTGTTTTGTGTGCTGCTATGTACTCATAGACTAAGGATGTGAATGTAAACACCTATCACGTTGAACTGACACTGTGAACTGACACTGTGAACCAACGTTTTAAACCGACGTAATGAACTGATGCTGTGAACTGACCATGTGAACCAACGTTTTAAACCGACGTAATGAACCCATGCTGTGAACTGGCGTGAACTGACACCTTATGCTGTGAACTGACACCATGTGTTGTGTCGTCTCTCTCCCCAGGCGGCACGGACTACGTGGTGGCAACGACCAACATCGTTCAAGGTCACCGACTGATCGAGTCGCTGCAGGAGCACATTGAGCCCGTCAAGCTGAACCCGTTCTGAGCGGCAACTCGCTCCGTCGCTGTTGTGTGTGGTCTGTGGGGGAAATACACGATGAGGAGATGTGTGCATGTGTGAGAAATTTTCTGGTGATATGTTTGGGTGGTCTTTGGGAGATATCACGAGGAGCAGATGTGTGTGTGTGTGTGTGTGTGTGTGTGTGAGAGAGAAATGTGCTGGTAATATGTTTGGGTGGTCTTTGGGAGATATCATGAGGAGCAGATGTGTGTATGTGTGTGTGTGTGTGTGTGAGAAATGTGCTGGTAGAATGTTTTTTCCAAATATGTGATGCTTTCTGTAATAATGTTAGTACATACAGCCGGGTATAGATAACTCAAACTCAAACACGAAGGGTATGGACACACGTGTTTGACTCTTCCATAATTCTGGTAAGTCTTACATAGGTAGCTAGAAATTAAAGAGCTATACGTCGAGGAATGGTAAACTGTACGAGCTCTCCTTGATTTTGAATTTTCCGTGTTCTTGTTACTGTTATCTGTGACTGACTGCGATTGTTGAAAATAATATTTTTAATTCAAGGTGCGGATATTTTGTGGAGAACAAATTACAATTTTTATTATATTTGGATTGAGTGTGTCTGTTGGGAGGTCATGCTTACAACAGGCAGGAGTGAGTGGGAACTGAATGAAGAATTTTTTGAGTAGGAAATGGATGAAAAGATGAGTTGAGTACTGGTACAGTGAACTTTGACATCCAGTACATTTGATGAGCCGGGCCTGTTTAGCTGTGGTGGGAGCAAGATATGTCTTGTCCTGAATAGATTGAAACGTTCACAGCAATTGACAAAACATTAGGGTCTTCCCAATTTTTTAATTTAAAAAAAAATTACTTTTCAACTTTCCGAATTATTTTCCTTTTGCTTTAAAAATGAGGAACATTTTCGTTTCCTTTGCGTCGTGGGTAGCAATGAGTTTTTATTCAATGCTTTTTCAACACCTTGATCATGATCATTCATAGTTTTTGGTTCCCTCTTTCGACATTGTCCTCAAACCGTTACTAATTCACCTGACCAAACATGAACAACAACCGCGGATGTCCCACTGGTGTGAGCTCCACTATCACCCACAATGAAATGTCCTCAGACATGACGAGTCTTGTTGTTTTCAAATTAATTCTTTTGACAATTGGGGATTTGTTCTCCTCTTGAAGGAGTTGAACTTTTTTGTTGGGTGTGAAGTTCACTGTGTTTGCTTTGCTCATTACCTGCTTGTTTATCAGTGTGGAAGATATGGATTGTTTGTCTGTACGGTCAGCATGTGATGATAGCATTGCTTCTGGGATGAATAACTGTATTATTGAACAGAATACTCTTGACCTGTTGTGGTTTCTGGTGCTTGTATAAGATCTTCTGTTTGTCATAGACGTTTTGTGGTACGGTATTACATTGTATACTTATGAACCAAATTTACACATATATAGATGTATTTGAGTTGATAAAATACGCAGATACACAGAGAGAGAAATGGAGATTGGAGGGGGGGGGGGGGGTATAGACAGAAACGAGAGAGAGAGAGAGAGAGAGAGAGAGTAAGATGGAGGGAGAAAAGAGAGAGAGAGTGTGTGTGTGATCCTTGTATTGTATAAAATATCTGTGGACTACGGTACCTTAGATTGTAAGGTCATGAACGGAAATGTTCTGTAATCACAGATGTCTGTCATGCTGCCAAGTTTTGTGAGTTTGTGTGAGACATGAACAATTACACGCCATGACTGGGGTGCTTGGTGATCTTTCTGTCAACTTGTGCAATACGTTAAAAAAAAAAAATGTGATGTTTGAGTGAGAAAAAAAGATGTGATGTTTGAGTGAGAAAAAAAACCCAACAAATCTTGGATGTTAGGGAGAGAGTGGGAGTGGGACTGAAAAGAGAAATGGGAAAAAGGAGCGTTGAAACACATTCCTTATTTTGTTGTTGTATAAAATTAATTTGCCATTTTGTGCGCTGTGAATACATTACTTCAAGACAGAGATAATAAAATTGTGTTTATGAATGAATGCCTAAGGGATCACCGAATATTCCAGTGTTCTGATGACTTGGATAAAGTTTGTTTATTTTTTTCTACTCTCTTGTTTGTATTAATTAGAATAATAATATAAATTATAATTGGTCGTTTTTAAGCACAAGGGGGCTATCCCGAAAAATACTATTTTGAGAAAATCGAAGGTAAAGTTTTTGCCCCTTGTTCAGTCTCTTTAAAAGACAAGGAGAGTTTTCTCTATTACTAAACAAACATACACACCATTGAAACCAAACTTCTCCTATAGGTAAGACAATGCCCACTTTTGGTCTAGGTCAAGATTTCTGGAAACCCCCGAAATCTGGGTTAGCCCACTTGTCCTTAAAAGCGACCAATTCTTGTGCAGGGTTGCTGGTAGACTGACCAAGAGGTTTGCTTGTCTGAGCTTCGCGCAGTGTTGCTGGGCTGGTAGAATGAAAGGTTTTTGTTTGTTTTGGTAGAGGTTTTATGGCGCTCGCAACTGCATAAGGTCATATAGACTCATATGAGCGCCAAGGGATGTCAACAGAGGAGTCCTTACAGGGAATCAGACTTACTCTGCTCACCTCTCTAGCTTCAACAGCACAAAGTCTGCTTATGAAAGGTTTGGTTGTTGGAACTGTCGTGAGAACGTATTAAATGCGGCTTTTGCTTTAGTGTATGGTAGCTAATATAATTAATTCACTTTCTGAGTTATTGTTGGAGTCCTGAATGAGATGTTAAGTTCAAAATTTGCAACTTTGAGTGAGATGTGTAGTTCAAAATTTGCAACTTTGAGTGAGATGTGTAGTTCAAAATTTGCAACTTTGAGTGAGATGTGTAGTTCAAAATTTGCAACTTTGAGTGAGATATGTAGTTCAAAATTTGCAACTTTGAGTGAGATGTGTAGTTCAAATAGTATTACCAGTTTCTAAACAGCTGTGAACAGTTTGCAACGTTGATCGAGCGTGAAATGAGAAAAAATAGAGTAACAAAAAACGTAACATGCACAGTTGAGAATGCACATATAATATATGGAAATTGGCAGTACATGGAACAATTTTCAATATGGATCAATTATTACGTTATGTACATGTATTGAATACAGACCAGACAACCTTCTCAATTCTATCGAGAAATTCCTGAACTCGGATTTTCTTTCCCGAGGTCTCGATAAATGACGTTATTCGTCTCATTAATTGAGCCACAGAGGGAAAAATGATCTTTTTTTAAATTTCAAAATTGGCGGTGAACAGATGAAAATAGGACAGTATGTTTCCCAGATGTAGCGCTAATTCGACAACAGTGGTGTTTTATTTTCTGCCTGTAATTGTGGCCTGTGTTTATTGTTCCCACTTGTTCCCCCACTGTTGTGCTGGCAAACATTTGGCCATTTATAATCGACCAGATGATAATATATAAAAATAGCTTTTATAATCCCTTCCCTTGTTTTGTATAGGATTTTGCAATATAAATCTTGGAACAAGTTAAAACTTGAGGATGTTGATTTGCAAACATGATCTCTGCTCATATTTTCCCCGATTTCAATTTCAGTCAACGCAGGCCTGAGAAAAAATATACATGACATCATGTACAAGTCAGAAAAAGTGTGGGACCTGAAAATGAAAATCTGCTGTGTGTGTGTGTTTGCTATGTGAGTGCTATACTGTACTTTGAAGAAGGGTTTTGTTTGCCACAGTTCAGCATGATGGCTGATGGCTTTGATCGTTGTTGTTGTCGTCTTGCAGATTGGCGTGTTGGCCAAGGCAGTGAGAGTGAGAGAGAAAGAAGGAGAGAAAGAAGGAGAGAGAGAGAAGGATAGAGAGAGCCTGAAATGAGTTGAGAGTACAATGTACAAGAGGAGGCTTATGTACTTGTGTAGCGTATATATAATATATGTGATGTGATGTGGCCACGCCATTTCTATTTTGTTGAATAAAAATCTTTTGTACATCATCAGTTCCTGTATTCCTGAATTGTTTTCAACTTCTCGTTTGGTGTGTTGTTGGCTTCAAGTTTTCTGTTGTGTCTTCCTGGTGGTTTTACAGCATCCAGACCTTTGTGAAGCATCATGGTGAAATCAGGCGCTCGTCAAAATAGTGAAATCGAACAAATAAGCATTTTCCCGCCAGTTTGGCAATTTTTATCGAATTTTTGTTTTTAGCTCTACACCTTTCGTATCCATATATATAAAAACATAATTCCGAGTGAATTCTACTGAAAAACGTTGATTAAAGGCACAAAATATGTCATTTTCTTGTTTTCAAAGCCTCTCAACCAATTGAAATTATCAAACTTTGGCGGCCATTTTCTCGCTAATTTTACCCCTGATACCCAGTGACCCCATCTTTTTCAATCGCAAATATCTCGACTTTTATTGGAAGAAACATGGGTATTTTTTCAGTGAAAGCAAGGCAAATGAATAAGCTTTCATATGAGGATAATAACTCCACACGCCCACAAGTAGATTCCACTGCGTTTTGACACATTTATATATATATATATATATATATATATATATATATATATATATATAATATATATATATATATATATATATAATAACAATATGAAGAAATTCCTGAAAATAAACTTCTTCCCTGTTGAAGGTACAAACAACGCCAGACTTATCTGACTAAATCGGAGATTACTACCTGTGTAGTTAAGTGACCAAGCACAGAAAAACAGCAGAAGAAAAAAACAACAACCCCAAAAATGCAGTGACAGAGAAGAAAAAGAAAGAGTAGACCTACAACTACAACGCTTCCTTACTTTACTTCTTGAAGTATGGTCATGTACAAAGCATAACATAACATGCAAGAAATGTCAAAGGTCAACAACTGAGCTTGACACAAAAGGTAAAAAATGGGAGATAAAATACATGTAATCACAGTCACAAAGTCAAAGACGTGGGGACAAGTTTAACTTAGATTCAGCCAATAGAACAAAAGTGTTTCAAGTTTGTTTACTATAGGAAAGAGAAACATACCAACATAATTCAGATAACAGGCAAAGAAAAAGTGAGACTGAGACAGAAACAACAGCCGGTTGTACTGGATGAAGTAACAATAAGATTAGGGTAAAATTTACAGGAAAGAAAGTAGATAGGTGGACCCTGGGGTGTATCTAGCGAAATGACAGTTTTAGGATAGGTGGACCCAGGGATGTATCTAGCTAAATAACAGTTTTATGATAGTATAGATGGACCCTGAGTGTTCCTAGCGAAATAACAGTTTTAGGATAGGTGGACCCCGGACCATTGAAAAGCTACCTGACATCATCATGTGTTAGGAAGGTAGGGTTAAAAAGAAATGGGAGGAAAAAAATCATGGAGAACTGACTCGGTCCGACATTATTCCAAGTGTACTTTTTACCTAAATCGTTGTATTTTGTAATAATTTTTTTTCTTTAAAAAATGTGATTTTTCATATTTATTTAGGTAAATCCCCGCTTACAAGTATTCGATAGAATCTGGAGTAATAATAAATTTCTACTGGCACCTGGCAACACTGAATGTCTTGCTGTTTTTTACAGGAGAATACAGTCACAAAGAAGATGAAGAGATAAGTGGAAGCAGCAGGTTAAGAACAATGTACATATATATAGAGAGAGAATGGGACACGTCGATATCAGAAATATGTGACCACGTACTATAACACTATGCTCAAGGGGAAGACCATATTTTGAAACCTGGAGAAGAGTCACAGAAATAAATGTACAGAGAAGTGGGAAGACATGGAATGACATCAAGCGGCTGGCCCAGGATAGGGAAATGTGGAAATTGTTTGTTTAACAAGGTCTATATATTATTATCCTGATCCAAAGTGAGAAAGTGTTTTTCCGTGGCCTAATATCCTGATCCAAAGTGAGAAAGTGTTTGTCCGTGGCCTAATATCCTGATCCAAAGTGAGAAAGTGTTTTTCCGTGGCTTAATATCCTGATCCAAAGTGAGAAAGTGTTTGTCCGTGGCCTAATATCCTGATCCAATGTGAGAAAGTGTTTGTTCGTGGCCTAAAGGCCTATCCTGATCCAATGAGAGAAAGTGTTTGTCCGTGGCCTAATATCCTGATCCAATGTGAGAAAGTGTTTGTCTGTGGCCTAATATCCTGATCCAGGGTGAGGAAGGCAATGGTGATGACTATATTACGCTGACATTGTAACTGACAAATTACCATCATAAGTTCGACGGCTAATAAAAAATGAATACCTCGGCACTAGTGCAGTATTTAAAAGAAAAAAAACAAGTCAAGGTTCTGAAGCTTCAAGTTCATACTTCTTTATTTCACTCAAGACTTGAATATCTTGTCAATGTTCCTACAAAAGGAGACAGAACGTTTGTAAAGTCATACCTGGAATAAAAAGGGACATAAAACTTGGCCTTTATTTGATTCAGTCGCGAGAAATTTGGAGGTCAGGTCACATAAAAAATAATGTTTCATTCTTACTTTTTTCTTGACAAAAATCACAAGTACCGGTACCCTATTCATCATTCTGATGTGGGTTATCTGTTTTGCATGTTTTATTTTCTCCAAACTTAAAAAAATGACGTAGTGACTTGTGGAATAGTGCTGACATTGTGTTTTACAACAAAACTACACTACAACTACAAGGAAAAATAAAGTCATAGCAGGGATAAATGAAGAAGAGTAAAGTAATTTAGCAACAGCTGGGCTACTAACTGGGCAGAGCAATGTTTGATTTTCTAGATCTTTTGGCACTCATAGATCACACAAGCACCCAACAAAGTAAACACTTTTACTTTTACAATGAGACCCTTTGATTCATCTATGCTGGAATGCAGCTCAAAAGAACATACTCAAAAGAACATGCAATGCATATGAAGGAGTAGATATCTACGCAAGGCGAATGAAATTCAAAAAGTATTAAAAGTTTTCTTCGAAATGAGCATGCGTGTTCAACTTGTAAAAATGTCAAACTATACTTCAAAAATTAACATAAGGACCCAGTTATAACATGTCTCTCCTTCTTAACAATAATATTTCACACTTTGGTCTGCTGCCAACAACAAGGAAGAAATAGAAACATGAACGGCACATACAAATTCTTACCAAACAAAAAGCAAACCTTTTTCAAACTTACTTAATTAAACCATTTATCATGTCTCAAGGAATCAAAACCAGGGATCCATTATAAGGTAGAAAGCTTGCACAGCAAAAGTAAGACTACTCTTGTAGGCCATGTTCTTATTCTCACTATTTGTGAGGCAGCTTGGTGGAATCAGGCGCTCGTCAAAATAAGGAAATTGAAATAGAAGAGACTGACATTTTTCTGCCAGCTTGGCAATTTTTATCAATTTCTTTGTTTTTTGGCTTAACACCAGTAGTTTTATCCAATTAAAGACACATTTCTGGGTGGATTTTACTGAAAAACGTCAATTAAAGGCAGAAAAAATGTAAGTTTTCAGTTTCCACTTCTATTCAAGATAGATGGGCATTTTTTTCACCAATACCAAGACAAATGAACAAGCTTTACGGTGATTCCAATAACTCCACACGCCCAAGAATTGATGGGCGCCTGATTCCACCACGTCGTGACACATTTTTCTCTTTAACGTCGAGCCTCTGTGTCTGTCACTTCACCCACACCCCTCACACAATGCCAACCACACATCAGCAAAGATTTTGACAGCTCACTGCGTGTCACATTCACTCCATCTCTCTTTGCTGTCTCTTTTTTGTTTAAGTTTTAGTAAGTTTGTTTTTCTATTTGTTTTTTTTAAAGTTTTAGTAAGAGTTTTACGGCACTTGCAACACAATAAGGTCATATAAGTGCCGAAGAACATAATTTATATGTGTTACAAGAGAGTAAAAGCAAAGCAAAGACAATCATTCAAACTCGACTCAAACTCAAACCACTGTAATTAGTCACAATAACTCCCGGGAACAGACGACACCCTCAGAGTCAGAGGAAAATCTATTTCTTTGTGGACATGGTTCATTTACCGCCCCACTCTACAACACAAAGTAGGTCATTTAGAAGACGGGGTCACCCCAGCCTTCATCAGTACACCACGCTCTAATGGAATTCTCCACAAGGGAAAAGAAAAATGTTGAGTCCAGACCGATCTAAACCTTCACTTTCCTCACAATTGCAAGTTCCCAACCGACGAGAGTGCATCTAGCTTTTGTAACATCTACTGTCATTGTAAACGACCCAGAAAAATTTCTCCTTGCGAGAAGAATAAAGATTGTCACTGTCATTGTAAAAAAAAACGGGGCCCCAACTATGTCCTGGACCCCAATCTTTCACCACTAGGCCTTGTTTGAAATCAGTGAGAAGCTGTGAGAAATCCAGGAGGTTAAGGAAAACAAGAACACACGCATGGATGTACTGCTTAACACGGCTAAAATGTAAATCTGAGTAGCCTATAGTCTATAGATAAGAAATCATCAAACAAATGAAATGAAATATATACGAAAAATCTGTTGTCACAAAAAAAAATTAGAAGCATTTTCCTGGGTTTTCAACAGATTTTATATCAATTCACAGATGAACAGAAATTCAGTCCAGATAGCATAAATCTACGTCCAAATGGAGCATGACGTGTGCCATGATAAATTTGGCTTTAGAATCAAGTATGATCATGAGAACACAAGAGAAAAAAACCATCAGTAAAACAATACAGTCGTCTCACCCACCCTCAACATTCCTTCATGTGAAGCAAGGGATAGCAATAAAAATGGATCATTATAATTATATAAAAATTCTGTTTTCAGAGTTCCCTTCCTTGAAACCCACCGTGTGTGTTCTCCAAAATGTTAACCTTCAGAGGCAGAGAATAAAAACCTGATGGCTCCATTAATCTTCCTCTGGGAAAACTCAAAACCTCTGCAGATAACCGTTTTCAGGCAGATCGAAATAATGTTCTTTAACCCAATCCGTACGTCATGTTTTACTATCGTATCCATACGACGTGGGGAACTCTGTGCCACCACTTTCCAAAGAGGAAATTTACTCGTTAATCCGATCCGTACGTTTTGCATAGCAGTCAGTCTGTCAAAATGATTTTTTGAGAAATACTGAAAGTTTCAAAGAGATCTTCGTACTACAAGTATTCTAAAATGTGAAGAATACAACCCCGGGATTACAAAATGACACCAGGGCGTACAGATAGAGTTAAAGCTTTGTCATGAAAGATTTCTGCTGCACGCCCATTGCACATATCACTGAATATTTTACAAAGGGACAAAAATAATTATTACTTAATTCTACAAGTTTGCAAGTAATATGGCAGGAAAGCCATAGGTGTGATCCTGAGAAAACCCCTTGGAGCAGTCTTCAACAAAACCTTTCTTCTTCTTCTGGTGAAATGAAGCAATTTATAAGGTATCTCTCTCAAGAAAGAGCTCTGTTTGTGTGTGAGTGTGTGTGTATGTGTGTGTGTGTGTGTGTGTGTGAATACATGCATATTATA
>NW_004798399.1:43605-44908 GCF_000002075.1 Aplysia californica
TTTGTGTGTGTGTGTGTGTGTGTGTGAGTGTTTTTGTGTGTGTGTGTGTGTGTGTGTGTGTGTGTGAGAGTGAGAGCAGGGGAAAAGGTTGTGAGAGTGAGTAATTATGAATGCATCTTTCTGTATGAAAAGAGACTTAGAAAGTATTTGTGTACGTATGTATCAATAGATATCCATACACATGTGAGCGAGTGTCTAAACTGTACTAAACAATTTGTCTCATACAACTATCAGCTCATTGTGACTCACACAAGCAGGCACGAAAGAGAAAATGAAAAGACACCAAGACACATGCTGCTTGTGATAGACAGACAGACGTACAGACAGACTCAGACAGAGAGACAGACAGACGTACAGACAGACTCAGACAGAGAGACAGACAGATGTACAGACAGACACACGAGAACAACGTTCCTATCTGTGCTTCTTCTGATGCAGATGGAGGGAATGTCGATAGACCGAGCTGAACAGAGCGTCCAGCATAATGAAGAGGGGGAAGAAGAAGTAGGGACAATAGATGGAGATGAGAGTAAACCGCTCCTCCATGTTTCGGGGGCCGGGGTGTTTGCCCGTGGAGAAATCGTGCAGCAGGATGTGGCTGATGATTGGGATGAGGGTGGTGGCAACATGGCTGCCGTACACCACACACGGCCACCTCAGCCAGGGACACTTCTCAGCTCCTGAGAAAAACGGGGGGGGGAGACGTGCGTTAAAGTTTGCTTGTTTTAGTAGAGGTTTTACATTTACGGTGCTCGCAACTGCATAAGGTCATATGAGCGCCAAGGGGCGGATGTCAATAACAGAGAAGTCTTTACATGGAATCAGACCTATTGTGCTCACCTCTCTAGCCTCAACAGCACAAAGTCTGCTTCGATTATCAAGGCACCCGGGACATAGCGGGTCACAAGAGTGTGACAAACATACAAAAGAAGTAGAGGAAATTGACGATAGTAAGGATTAGGAAAGAAAAAGCAACAGTTCCCTGTTGCAGTTCAGACACAGTTATGAGCACGACGTTGATGAATCAGCCCATTTACAATTACAATTTTACTGCGCATAAGAACTCGAGATGTTAATGTCCCCCCGTTTGGGAATGGCCTAAAGACACTTCAACAGTCAGTTGCACTGCCCCGGGGGGTCGTGTTAAAGTTACAGTGTATGGTAGGTGTGGGATGTTCGTTTCAATTATGTTATTTTAGAAGAGGACGCACTTTTGATGAAAGCCCGGGAGAGGTAAAGAGAGAGAGAGGGAGAGAGAGAGAGAGTCTAGAGAGAGAGAGGGAGAGAGAGAGAGAGTCTAGAG
>NW_004798399.1:45055-49718 GCF_000002075.1 Aplysia californica
GGAGAGAGAGAGAGAGGGAGAGAGAGACAGAGAGGGAGGGAGAGACAGAGAGGGAGGGAGAGACAGAGAGGGAGGGAGAGACAGAAATTTCCCTTGAGGACAATTAGCTTTTTTTTACCTTAAAGTAGATAGCACAGAAAACACGATCAAACAAATGTTATCAGTCTCAGCCTGGTTCTGTCTAGTCTAAGGTAAGAAAACACCATATTCAAGGTAACTGCTCCAGTATTACTCAATCATGACGGACATAACTATAACAAAAAGGGTGCTGTTGCTAACTATTTAAAAATAGCATAAAAAAGATATTTTTCTTGTAGCTGGGACATGATAATGAACTTTTATCTTTTCCGAGCGGTTTTTTTTTGGTCAATTGATCGAGTATCCAATAAAATTTAAAATATGAAGCATCGGCCGAAATAGTAAAAAAAAACAGGATGGTTTTATAACTAAAAAGTCTACAGACCTTTGAAAAATCCATAGGCAGCCACGAAAAAGAAGGGAAGCTGCACGAGGAATTCACAGCCGACAAACGCCTGGAACCACGTGGGGGGATCCACCATCATTGGGTCTCGGAAGTGCAGACAGTACCAATCCTTCAGTTCAACTGTCTGAAAGCAATAGAAAATTATATTTTCATACAATAAATGAATATATCACAGTCAAACCCCGTATACTGCCTACCTATGGACAAAGATGAAGTAGTTAGTACAGTGGGCCTGGCGGTATTATAACTGGATGGCACAGTTTGCCATCTTGACTCTTGGTAGACTGGTAGAGACGAGGGACAAGTTGTGGTCAGTCTTGTCTCATCTAGATCTAGATCTAGATCTATTTTGTGCGAATGCCATCATGCGCAGCGAAAAAACAAGAACAGCAACCATTTACACGTGCAGCTCCAGCTGAACTTTTTTTTATGTCAATTCAAATTGAAAACTTCTGCCGGATCATTAAGCTATTTATTTTATAACATAATATATATATAGAAATCTATATATGTGTCAATGATCCTTAATGAAGTGTGGTTTGGAGAAGCAGACCATACAGAGCGTGTAAACAGTAGGCCTATATTTATATCAGTATAGCAAACAAGTTTAAACATATTGTTACAAGCACAGTAGGCCTACTCAACTGAGTGGCAACCCACTGTCAGTGTCACTGACTCCAAACTGTTGGGGAAACAACTCAATTTGAGCTTCCACTTCTCTTCAGTCTAAACTTACCTTTTGTGGGAAGTACTTCTGAGGCAGCAAAGCTTGAAGATCAATAAATATAGTAATTGGGATGTGCGTGAAGAAATAGAAGAAAAACAAAATGTCCAGCAAACGTGGCATTGTGATTGATGTTTCAAAACCGTTGATATACTAAAGAAAAGGTCTCGTTCTGTCACTGTCTTCCTCAACGCAGTGGCTTCTGTGATTCTGTGGGCTGTTCTGTCTGCTACTTTCGCTTTCTCAACAGGCACTATTGCCAGAGTTCTGGCAAGACTAGAGTGTAACAGCCAAATTTCCCTTTTAAAAAAATCAGTTGTTGATCATTAATGTGAAATGTGAGATGATGACAAGGTGCATTAAGTAAAAACATATCTTTAAAAAACCCACATTCATTCACCCTCATAAGTAATTCGACTATTTCTTAAAGAATACATATACTGAGCGGGTGCCAGATTATCGGGATTGGAATATTCCACAGACTATTTATACAGATGTGCCATAGGCTTACTAAAAAGTCTGTATTCAGTAAATTGTAAAGCAAAAAAATTCAGTGCTAACTGTTATTAATTAGTGAATTCTAGTAAATATAATTAAAAGAGTCTGCACTTGGTATGCATGTGAAATCTGGGTGTTTCTGATTCTACTTCTTCATAATTACATGTATATCAAATTACCGAGTGGAGTGATCCAATTGAACCAATGTCTCGCTGTGAACATGTTACTAGGTAACATGATCGATGCAGTAAAGGCCAAGCTGGCAAATGAACCGGTGTCGAGTTTGTGTCTATTGGCCTAGTTTTAATTTATCAGTTTGTTTGCATGGGCACTTCCACGCTGTCTTTGTCCTAGTTAACAATGCGGCTTCATTTAACGAGGCCTACGCCCCCAGGTCATAACCTGTTTGTTTGGCTGTCTGTGGTTGAGAAAGTGCGCGTGGCGACGAGCTGTGCCAGATGAGCAACGAATAAGTCCCGCCCCGCCCCCTCCCATCTATACTATACTCAAACGAAAAATAAATAAATAAATAAATAAATAAATAAATAAATAAATAAACAGATACATAAATAAATAAATAAACAAATAAACATAGACCGGTCAAAAAGAGAGGGGCCTATGGAATATGCTATGAAGGAACGAACGATTCTCTTTATACTAATTCCACACGCATATAATTTCTGCATATATTGCATTTTAATTGTTAGTATCTGGGGAGGGACATATTATATTGCTGTAGGCCTAAATAATTACGATCATCGTACGTCTTTCTTGCCGAATTGTTGCAAACCAGGGGTCTGGCAATGAGGCCTATAATATAACCTTGAAGTCCGGTCAAATACAGTAAATTACTTATATTATGTGTAGTATATTTATGTGGGCTCGCTTAGGCCTATTATAATGTTCACACTACATGTATAGTAGATCAGAGAGGGTGGCCTTTAGTCTATAGGCTCTCGATCGGACTCGCAACCTTAAGGTCGTGGGTTCGAATCCCGTCTTGGGCCCGACGTTGTGTCCTTGGGAAAGGCACTTTGCACAAATTTTCCTCACTTCACCCAGGTGGAAATGGGTACCCGGCTATAGGCAGTGAACGATCCTGTCTGTTTGATAGTGTAATTGAGCGCGTGAAATCCGCAGCTTGCACTGTATGCTTCCGCGGAAGCCGAGAATGTTTCAGAGTGTTCTCAGAAATCTACAGGGGTAATAATGGTTGTAAAGCTCTTGAGCATGGATATGCGCTATATAAATGCAATGATGATGATGATGATGATGATGATGATGATGATGATGATGATGATGATGATGATGATGTCATCATCATCATCATCATCATCATCATCATCATCATCATCATCATTATTATTATTATTATTATTATTATTATAATATATGACGCATCTCTAACCCTACACTTAGTACCCATATTGCAACAAACAGTTTCGTCAAATTGCTCTTTCAGGTGGTTTGAAACACTTGCGGTTGGTGCTGGCGAGTTATTCCCATATATATACTTGATCTGCACGGTCTTTGTTGGATCAAATCATAATTCATATTGACTCATAGGCTAAGACCATTTTCCTGTTCTATAATTTATTGTCCTAACATTCTGTGTTCTTACATAACAACACGGGATTACCAAGATACTAGACAGGCCTACGGATAAGACAAGAACCTTGGAATGCATCTATTTATAGCCTCCTTGGGATAAGGGCTGCAGAGGTGCTCTGGTTAAGTTCATGAACCCGAGCCCAAATGACGGGATATTAATTCCAAAGTGAAGAATATAATCAACAATATTCAGAGCAGGCCTATCTAACAAATTAATTATAGTTGTTCTGTCTGTCTCCTGAAATGCAAAGTTGGTAACGCTGACAGCTTATAGAAGCAGCCCACATATGTAAACTGTGCAAAGTGCGGATAGTTGCTCTACGAACTGCTTCTTTTGAATGACAGAAATACGATTAATAATACTGTTTTTAATTCTGAATTTTTACCGTTAATGTTTTACTTTAACCATTCCAACTTTCCAAATTACTCCAAGCCGTGCTGTGAACTAACATAAAAACAATAAACTTGAATCTTGCGCTCTCAGTTGACCTCATTGTGCAGTTTGGATCGCCGTAAAATCCATGCCAAAACTCTGTTCTAAGCTGTCCAGTACACTTTTTATAAAAATGTTTAGTCTTTTACTTTTGAGCTTGTTGAAGGGAAATAGCTGTGCTGTGTTTAACAATGTTACCGAGTTATTTCCACGATCATCTCCCCTTCCTTTCGACAATTTTTTTTTAGATCAAAGTGGGAGGGAATGTGGTCGCTCTTAAGGACACGCTAACCCAGATTTCGGGGGTTTCCAGAAATCTAAAATAGAGCGCATTTGTATAGCACAAATCCCCGCTCAACAGCAAGCTCTATGCGCTTCACAATCCATACTATTACCCAAGAAGACCTGAGAGCATTCTGAAAGAAACTCAACTTCTTGGGAAGCGTACAGTGCAGCCATTTATAGGCGCTAAAACACTATCATACTGACAAGATCTTTCACTGTATATGGCCGGGTACCCATTCTCACCTGGGTGAAGTGAGGAAAATTCGTATAAAGTGCGTTTCCCAAGGACACAACGTCGGGCGCGACTTTTTTAAAATTACATTTTCATTGTCATCGTCATCTTCATCATTAGCATCACTATATTATAATACCCATTTATAACTGTCTGTAGTTTCAGCACTATTTAACTAGCAGTTCTTGGCTAATTCCCTGGTGCTATTTTGCGATAGAGAACCCGGCAAACGGAAGATAAGATCAGATAAGATAGGTCTACATTTTTATTGTCCAGATCCTGGCACATTGGTTTGGTGTCTCACCAAGTACACACACGCGCGCGCGCGTGCGCACGCACACACACACACACACACACACACACACACACACACACACACACTCACTCACTCACTCA
>NW_004798399.1:50881-53324 GCF_000002075.1 Aplysia californica
CCAAAATCATAATATGTAGTGGAGACAGTTTGGTATTAAAAAAATAATGTACGGCTAAATAAAATACTCACCTGGAGGATCCGGTTGGTAAAAAAGAAACATTAAACATGCCCCAATAAAATACTTATTTGGTAAAAAGATTTTAAAAAATATTCCTAAATAAAATACACATGTAGAGGAAACGGTGGGTAAAAAAAATAAAATTAAATACGCCTGAAGAAAATAGTCATTTAAGTGTGACGGTTGGTAAAGCAAAAATTAAATATGCTTGAATAAAATAGTCATTTAGAGGTGACGATTGGTAAAAATATAAAAAGAACTATTCCTTTAAAAATACATCTCTAGAGAAAACGGTGTGTAAAAAAAAAAGTCTATATGCCTATAGATTGCTAAAAAAAAAAAAAGGTTATGTATGCCTAAATAAAATATACATCTGAAGAAGACAATTTTAACAAAGAAAATGAAATATTTCTACTTTTAAAAAAAGATTAAATATGCTTTAATAAAATACATGTCTAGAAGAGACGGTTTGTAAAAGAAATAAGATTTATAGCGCCTAAATACTTTACACATCAAGAGGATAAGGTTGGTTAGAAAAATGATTCAGGGTTGTGGCTGAAAGACGGCAGTAAGAAGGAGTCAAGGAGTAACAGTAGAAAGGCTGCAGAAACAGTCAGGAGCCCAGAGGAGGGGGCAAAGGAGGTGAGGGGGTGGGGGCAGAAAGAGGAGACAAAAGCAGACGACAGAACATTGCTAGATAGCAGGAAAGGAGGTGAAAGGAGACAATTTTAGAGAAGAAAATGTTTCGGTCGCTACCCGGATTCGAACCCGGGATCTTTGAGTGAGTGACGAACACTTTAACCTCTAGGCCACGATCAGAGCCGCTCTCCTTCCGTTTCCCCAAGTTTGCAATCACCGGTGTGTGTCTGGGGTGTTATAGGGGTGAGGTGTCTCGCTGTCACAAACAGATACATCTACTCTGAATTCCATTCCCATAAAGGGGATCTTTTTTATCGAGTATTGGACACATAATGCGGAAAGAAGCATCGGAGAATATTGTAACAACAGGCAAGTTTGATGGAAACTTTATTTGATGGAAAGAGAGGCAGAGGCAGACAGAGGGAAAAGATTATGGATAAGTTGATAAAAAGGTTGGGAGCAGCAAGAACAGACGCCACCGCTGCAACGCAAGACAGAGTGAAGTGGAGGTCCATGATCGCCCACGCCAGTCGGCCAGGCACCGGATGATGATGACCAAGCCACACTACAGTATTGTACTTCTACGGTGGAATGTTTCCATTTCATGTACATCACGTGTCTTTGGCCGACACAAAAGGACAAAGTAAGGCGCACACAACATGTGCAGCAATCCAGAGATCTGCTCTACTCTGTCTGGGAGGGACTGACGTGTGACGCCATTTTCTCTTACCCCTACCCGAACGTAGTTTTTTTTCTTCTTTTTTTTTCTTCTTTTTTTTCTTCTTTTTCTTTTTTTCCCCAGCCGATTCAAGATCCGCCTTCGAGAGAAAGCTTTACATAGAATTACATAATTACACGTTGTATACGTCGTGTTTTACTATCGTATCCATACGACATGAGGAACTCTGTCCACCACGTTCCAAAGAGGAAATTTACTCGTTAATCCGGTCCGTTGGCCTACGCTTTGTATAGCAGTCTGTCAAAATGATTTCCAGAGAAATACTGACAGTTTCAAAGAGATATTCGAACTAGAAGCATTCTAAAATGTGAAGAATACAACCCCAGGGGTACAAAATGACCTCAGGGTGTACGGATAGGGTTTCTCTTACCTCAAGCCTCCCACAGATCTCCGACTTCCTTGTCCAGTTTGAGCCTGAAATGAAAAACTCAATTCTCAAATTCTTGTCACCATACATGGTGACACGAGGAGGAAATTACAAAACATACTTCCTGATTATCACTATTGCAAACGTGTTATGTGGGAGGTTGGCGGGTGCTCTGGTGTGGTTTGCTCCTTCTTTCCTATCAAACATCTATCGTCCTTATCTCCCCTTCTTCTTTTTTTATGCTTGTTACTCTCTTGTAACACCTCTAATCTTCTGACGCTCATATGACCTTATTACGCAGTTGGAAGCGCCGTAAAACCTCTACTAAAACTAAAACTAAAAACGTGTTGTGAACTTACAAAGCAGTAGGCTACAGGAATAGAAGAAGATCAAAATTTGTTGATTATCCCTCCCCCCCAAAAAAAAACCCCAACAAAAAACAAAAGACAAAAAAAACAAAAAACCCCACCAACAACAACAACCAAACAACAGCAGCAAATAAATGCCACATGTACATATTATTATTATGTACTTAACTAACACGGTACACATGTAAAAAGATTCATATGTGAGGCATCACGGAGAAATCAGGCACTCGTCAAAATAATGAAATAGAAGAAACAGGCATTTTCCCTCCA
>NW_004798399.1:56233-58790 GCF_000002075.1 Aplysia californica
GAGAGAGAGACGTGATTCTTAGTTCTCGATAAACTGCCCATTAACTATGTGGGAGATAGCTAGCCTCGCAAGCAAAGGGCGTTCTAAAATTCAGCTTTTGATGACGTGGCATTTCCACAAGTTAAACAAACGATTTACACCTGTCAAGCTAGAAGCTCTTATCTTAATGGTATCAATTAACCCAATCCGTACGTCGTGTTTTACTATCGTATTCATACGACGTGGGGAACTCTGTGCCACCACTTAACCCAATCCGTACGTCGTGTTTTACTATCGTATCCATACGACGTGGGGAACTCTGTGCCACCACTTAACCCTATCTGTACGTCGTGTTTTACTACATGTATCGTATCCATACGACGTGGGGAACTCTGTACCACCACTTTCCAAAGAGGAAATTTACTCGTTAATCTGATCCGTACGCTTTGCATAGCAGTCTGTCAAAATGATTCTTCGAGAAATTAATACTGAAAGTTTCAAAGAGACCTTCGCACTAGAAGTATTCTAAAATGAGGAGAATACAACCCCGAGGGTACAAAATGATCCCAGGGCGTACGGATAGGGTTAAATAAATTCTGTCTTTCAGGAATCCTGCAGGGACCATTAAGTTTGTGTGCCCACCATTCCGCCTATCTTGTTAGCGTTACGTGCTCTAAACACGCTCAAATTTGTTTTGATGGTTTAATCAAATATGTTTAACCCAAGTTTTTAAAGTTGATTTTTGATCGTGTATGGGCGTGTTTGAGGGTCAAACTAAGTTGATGTCAAATGTTCGACGGAACTGTTTTCAGTTGATATTTACTTTTGTCAAACCGTCAAGCTATTAAAATTTATTGATCGCGTGTGGGCTTCGTCAAATTTAATTGCGCAAACATTATTTTTTTCAGTTCAAACAAGCAAGTAATGTTTATCGTTTTCCTGTTTTGGAATTTTAAAAAAAGGATTAGCTTTTGGTTTTGTTTTTGGTTTTTATTGGCGCAAACATTATTTTTTTTCAGTTCAAAACAAACATGATGTTTATCGTTTTCCTGTTTTGGAATTTTTTAAAAAGTTTTTTTTTTTTTTTTTTTTTTTTTTGGGGGGGTGTTGCTTTTTTAAAAATCGTGGCGTAGAGATTTCAAAGTGTGACGTGTGAAGGCTTGATAAAGAAACTGAACAAGGGGGGTAAAAGCTTTATCTTCGATTTTCTCAAAACAGCATTTTTTCGGGATAGCCCACTTGTGCTTAAAAGCGACCAATGTACAACTGTGATGACAAATTCTGGAGAGACATTCCCGAGAGCGTAATCCTAAAGCTTTGTGATGTTCTCAGATAAACTGTTTCTCGGGAAAAGTTATCTTATCCGGAAATTCCGTGAAATGAATGTCTTAAATGCGTGATTCGAGGAGTCAAGTTGAAACAAATTATATTGCCGGCTGGGTCTGAGGGGAGGGGGAAGGGGGGTGGGGTGTTGGTTGGTTGGTATGTTTGTTTGCTTTGGAAGGGGGGAAAGGGATCGAGGCGTATTTTTTTTAAATAATGTGCTTTATTTTGAAAAGGGAGGGGGGGGGGGAGGTTGGCCACTAAATGTTTTGGATGGCTTTTGCAGCCTTGTACAAATTTATTGATAACAAAATCTTGTTTTCTTGGCTAAAAACCAAAAAAAACAACCCCACACCCACAAAAAGAAACCCCAAATAATAATAATAACCTCCCCCCCCCCAAAAAAAAAAAAGAAAAGAAAAGAAAAACAAATCCAATTGATAAGCTTCATATCGAAGCACAGAAACGTCACGTTTCCTTTACAAAGTAAATCTTTTTTCGCAGTGAAGAATATTTGGGCACCTTGAAACAAAACAGAGGCGACATGACCGTCTAAGGGTCAATACAGCATAACTGAGGCAAGCAGAACAACCCATTTCTTACAAAGAGAAGCCACACTAAATAAAAGAATCTACTGCTATCCGACACTCATAGAGTTAATAATAACAGATAGCATTTGTATAGCGCAAATCGCCGCTCAACAGCAAGCTCTATGCGCTTCACAATCTATACTATTACCCCAGCAGACCTGAGAGCATTCTGAAATAACCTAAACTTCATTGGAAGTATACAGTGCAAGCAGCCATTTATATGCGCTAAAACACTAACGTGCTGACAAGATTTTTCGCTGTCTATGGCCGGGTACCCATTCCCACCTAAGTGAAGTGAGGAAAATTCGTGTAAAGTCTTTCCAAAGGACACAACGTCGGGCCCGCGCGAAAAACCCCGAACCCGCGACCTCACGATTACGAGTCCGGTAGCCTAACCACTCAGCCACCGACGCCTCAAGTCTTTTTTTTCCGTAAGAGTTTTACGGCACTTGCAAAACAATAAGGTCAAATAAGTGTCGAAGGTTATAGGTGTTACAAGGGACTAACAAACACAAAAAAGAAGGAGGGGAGATAAAGATGATGGATGTTTGATAAGAAAGAAGGAGCAAACCGTGGGAGGTTGGCGGGTGCTCTGGTGTGGTTTGCCTCTTCTTTCCTATCAAACATCTGTCGTCCGTATCTCCCCTTCTTCTTTTTCATGTTTG
>NW_004798399.1:59278-60990 GCF_000002075.1 Aplysia californica
GGGCGGAGGTGTGGGGAAGGGGGGTGGGGAGGTGTGGGGGAGGAGTTGGAGTTGGAGGGGCGGAGGGCATGTGGGGGTCAGATCTGCAGTCACACTGGCTGTGCAGAGAACGGACGTGTAAAAATATAATGATATGAGAAATAGCGAGGACCTTCAATTGCTTCTAGATACTGTTGTAACAGAAAGTGAACGTAAAGGATTATTGCTGAATGTAAAGAACACAGAATGCATCGTAATATTTTTTTTTAAAGCAGCAAATCCTATTTGTAATACCATTAGCAAAGACGAAAAGATCAAACAAGTCCGACAGTTTAAATATCTAGGTTATATATAATAAGTTAATAACATCTGCTCCAAATATTCCACAGAAATAAAACGGAGAACTGCAATGGCTAAGGCTAGTTTCAAGAAAATGAGCCCAATCCTGAAAAATAGAAACATCTCAATCAACAGGGGTAGGCCCAGAACAACCTATTTGGGGAATCTAAATAAATGGGTAATAGGGAAAGATCAGGGAAAGATCAGGGAAACGTAGCTTTTAAGAGCATCCGAGCAAAAGAATGAATGGAGAACCATGATCGCCGATGTCTGTCGCAGATCTGGCACTGGATGAAGATGAGTAGAAAATGATAATTGTGAGGCGTGCTGACAAAATGAGTTACTTCTCACAATCCCCAAATAGAGCTATTGGCCAAAAATAGACACTAGGCTTAAATTTGTAGATTTTCCACTGACGTCATATTCTTTAAGTATAACATGCCCTTTAATCTATACATATTATATTTGTGAAAGTTCGTCACTTTGGCCGTCTACAACTTCCGAACCACTTAACTTTCGAATTTGACAAAATTAACAGTGGTTCAGAATCATTTAAAGGGTGCACAGTTTTACTGAGGAGTCTGGAGTCACTGTAGTTTAATTTTAAGTTTTTCATTAGTTTCGTTTAGATCTAATCTTGGGGAAATCAGTCTTCTAAGACGCCACAGTAAAAAAGTTAGGCTTCCGTTCACAAAGAGTGCGTGTCCTGATCCCACAATGACTTGACGATGGATTCTTTTGAGTCCGTTCATCAAACGGGTGCCCAGCTAGTATTTCATACTAATAAGATGTCAAAACTTCACCTATAAGCGCGGTGATGTATCTATTTCCCACAGAACTCGAATCCGAGAAGTAACTCATTTTGTCAGCACGCTTCACAATTGGTCGCTTTTAAGGACAAAGGAGCTATCCCAGATGTCAGGGGTTTCCAGAAATCTTGACCTACACCAAAAGTGTGCATCTACCCATAGGAGAAGTTTGGTTTCCTTGGTGTGTACATTTGTTTAGATATAGAGAAAACTTTCCTTGTCTTTTAAAGAAACAGAACAAGGATCGAACAACTTTACCTGTTTTGAGAAAATCGAAGGTAAAGTTTTTGCCCCTTGTTCAGTTTCTTCAAAAGACAACGAGAGTTTCCTCTATAACCAAACAAATATGCACACCAATGAAACCAAACTTCTCCTATAGGTAGGGCAATGCACACTTTTGGTATAGGTCAAGATTTCTGAACCCCCCGACATCTTGGTTAGCCCGCTTGTCCGTAAAAGCGGCCAATAGTGTGTCACAGCCATAGACGTGTACATGGACTGTAACAGGAAGTGTGTGACCCCTCGTCTGGACGACTTCTTCATACACAGTGTACAGAAGAGCTCATTGTTTTGGGGGGTTTTTTT
>NW_004798399.1:62037-63548 GCF_000002075.1 Aplysia californica
ACACACACACACACACACACACACACACACGGACTATTTTCATTCAGACGTAGACACAGAACAACTTTTTTTTTTTTTAAAGAACACTAAAAGCATATTTATGGAGGATAGGCCTAGCTGTAGGAACAGAAAATGCTTAAGTTTTAAGATGTCTTTTGAAGCTATCAAGTGTTCTTGTTTGTCTTAGTTGTATATTGAAGTAAGATAATTGCAGATGATCGATGTGCCAGTCATGTATTGATTAAAATGTAATAAAGGAATAACAATTTACAGATCTAAGGGGCTCTAGTGGCCAAGAGATTAAGGTGTTCACCTCTCATTCAATTGTAGATCCCGGGTTCGAATCCGGGTAGCGACGACAACATTTTCTTCTCTAAAATTGTCTCCTTTCACCTCCTTTCCTACTCTCTAGCAAAGTTCTGTCGTCTGCTTTCTTCTCCACTTTCTACCCCCACCCCCTCACCTCCTTTGCTCCCTCCTCTGGGCCCCTGACTCTTTCTGCAGCCTTTTTACTGCTTCTCCTTAGCTCCTTCTTACTGCTGTCTTTCAACCAGAAACACCCCCGATCTTCTGGTAGGAAAGATCTACACCTAGCCTTCTCGGACAAGGCGGAAAATCAATAAGAGTAGGCTTCGGCTGCCACCAGGGAAAAATTCAAAATTTCCTACCAACTGAAAAATGTTTATTGTGTCCTGCGCGCTCCTATTCATAAGACCTCATGCAGTTGCGAGCGCTGTAAAACACTTACAAAGAAACCAAACAACAACAAAACAAACAGATCTAGATCTAGATTTACTGGGCCCGTCGTCCATACAAAACGCTGGCTTGTTTTGAACAAGAGTTGTGCCTGTTCCTTTGTGTTCCTGTTTTGTCGTTCCTCCCTCGTTTCAATGTCTGCACACCAGGATATATCAATGTGCCTTGGCCAAGTGGAATCGGGCGCTTGTCATTTTTCGGGCATGTTGCGTTATTGGTATTATCTGAAAGCTTATTTATTTGCCTTGCTTTTAGTTAAAAGAATACTCAATTATCTTGAATAAAAGTCGAGATATTTGCAATTGAAGGAGGTGGGGTCGTATGGTCTCAGAGGAAAAATTAACGAGAAAACTGTCGCCAAAGTTTGGTAACTTCAATAGCATAAGAGTGCTTGAAAACTACAAATCTACATACTTTGGGCCTTTAATCAACGTTTTTCAGCAAATAAAATCACATGTAAATCTGTTTTTATATGGACACAAAATATGTTGAGAGGAAAGAAAAGAATTCAATAACAATTTCCAAACTGGCAGAAAAATGCCTGTACTTTCGATTTCCCCCCCTTTTTTTTTTGACGTGCGCCTGATTGCACCCCGCTGTTTCACAAAATAAGTAGAAGTCCGGTTGAAACAGTCCAGTCCCGAGTCGCCTATGGGGACGTTCAAATAATTATAATAATTATAATCTTACACCTGGAAGGTTGATGGAGTCTTTGGCTCCTATAAGAAAAGTGTAAGAAAGGTGTGTGTGTGTGT
>NW_004798399.1:65016-66899 GCF_000002075.1 Aplysia californica
AGGAGGAGGAGGAGGAGGAGGAGGAGGAAATTAATACAATTCAGTTTTTTACCTTCGACAGCTTTCGATATTTTAATCTAGGCTACTCATTATGCCCAGTCCGAAAATCTGAGCAATCCGCCGAACGGACGTCACAGCACGTGGGCACGTGGAGCGGAGTGACAACTCACCATCAACCTCGGCAACTCACTGCTCAAATCGCGGGATTGTTTACTCAACTACATCAGCGCACGTGGAGCGAGACTCTAAATAAGAACGGCTTTTTTATGACTTCCTCTCTTTCATCACAGCAACTCAAAGAAGTCAGTGGTGTAGTTCAGCTTTGCAATTTTGAATCATTTCACAAAATAACTTCAATAACTGGATGTTCCCTTGTAAGTTTTAGTTTTGTGCTTGAATTCGCTTTGTGTCAACGAAAATTATGTTTGCACTGTGAGGGACAAGAAGTCATTCAAACACACTTTCACCCCTTTTCAAAAGGTTACGTTTCAGCTCTACTCGAAATTTATTAGAGAAGCAAAGAGATGAGCTTTGTACCGTGATAGAGGGAATCCAAAAGAAAGAACTTGGCATGGCTTACGTTGGAACAGAAGCACATTGTCAAGATGGATAAAGCAGCACGAAATGGGTGAAGAGACTTTCCTAGCTAAAAGAGGGCGGCCTTTGAGACTGATGATAATTTCTATAGGGAGGTCTTCCGACGAGCAATTGTTCAGATGTTTGAAAGAAATGAATTTGTTACTCTCAAAAAGTTGAAAAGATGGTTGTCCGGTAATTCGGATATAAACATATCGAAGACATGCCTTTGGAAAACAGTGATACGTGTTGGGTTTACGTTCAGGAGATTAAATGGGGGGAAGAATTTACTGTGCGAAAGAAATCATAATATTGTTATTTTAAGATCAAGAAGTAAGTAAATGAGAGAGTTGAAAGACGTTCGTCAGAAAGGATATTATGAGGTTTCCTTCTTAGATGAAACTTTTATAAACGTTCGCCATGTGTTCCAAAAAGAATGGCAGTCAAAGGATGGACATATTAAAAGACAAGTTCCAGCTGGAAAAGGAGAGAGACACATAATAAAATTGCACACTGTGGAAGCAGTGAAAAGTGTTTTCCTGAAAACACAGAACTAATTTTCAAGTCAAATTCCAGTGACAACAGGGATTATCACAAGGAAATAAAATGGCAAAGTATTTCGAAATTGGATTATTAAAAAATATTACCTGCACTGGACAAAGCATCTTGCTTATTGAAGGATAATGCGTCATATCACAACGTAGTGGAAGAACAGGACAGAATTCCAACAAGTGCAAGCAGGAAAGAGGAAATAAAGGATTGGCTCAACAAAGTGAGCATACCATTTGCACCGTATCAGCTTAGACCTGAGCTCCTTTTGCTCGTTAAAGAAATCAGAAAAGCCAAAAGATTTCAAGTTGATAAAATTGTGGAACAGCCCGGACACATTTGTCTACGGTGACCACCCTACCACTCCCATTTAATTCCAACTGAACTCGTCTGTGCGAAGATCAAAGGCACGGTTGCATCTCAAAATACAACCCTTAAATTGAAAGATGTCAAACAGCTAACAGGAAATGCGATATCTCGAGGGGACGAAGTTTGTTGGCGGCAGTGGGAAACTCTTGGAAAACGTATGGAGGACGAGTATTGGGAGAAGGAAGGACTTGAGTTCATCCAACCAAGAGTAGTCATCAACCCACGTGAAGACTCGTCTGACTCGCCCACAGAACAAAGGTAGGCCAATGCTTAGACTACTCACTTCTTGCCACTTTTTTTTTGTACCGCCTTGAATGGGCACATCTGTTCATGTTTTGATTGTAGATACTGTAAGCATTAACTATGGTGTCTTACTTACTTGTCTTACT
>NW_004798399.1:70321-72925 GCF_000002075.1 Aplysia californica
TTAATAACCCCACGGGGCTTACCCTTGGGCCGAAAGGGTTCGGGTAAAAAAAAAATAGCATCTTAAAAAGTTCCACAATACAGCCCCCCCCCCCCCCCCCCCCGGGGCAGTGCCACTGACTAAAGTGTCTTTAGGCCATTCCCAAAGGGGCGGGGGGGGGGGGGGGCATTTCTCGTTATAATGCACGGTAAAATTGTAAACGGTCTGATCCAACAATGCCAGGTTCCTAACTGTGCCTGAACTAAAACAACAGGGAACTGCTGCCTTTTCTTTCCTAATCCTTACTATTGTCATTTTCCTCTACTTCTTTTGTATGCTCGTCACTCTCTTGTGAAGTGCTATTTCCGGGGTGCCTTGATAGTCGAAGCAGATCTTGTGCTGTTGAAGCTAGAGAGGTGAGCAGAGGAAGTCTGATTCTTTGTTAGGACTTCTCTGTTGACATCCACCCCTTGGCGCTCATATGACCTTATGCAGTTGTGAGCGCCGTAAAAGCTCTACTAAAACTAAACTAAAAAGAAACAGGACAAAGAATAATAGGCAGTCCGAAAGTTCCCCAATACAGCCCTCACTGACGCACACTTTGGCCGCGTCAAACACAGAAGGCTACTCGGGAACAAGTTACGCTTAAATAAACAAGGACAAGAACGGAACACAAATAGAACATCTAGTCCAAAAGTTCCAGATCTTGAAAACTGAAGGAAAAAACACCTTCTCAGTCAAATGAAAACTGACGAACAAATTTTCCATTGTGAAATAGGCCTATAGAACTCCCCAGGTACAATTTACATAGAGTCTCTTCTGCTGCAGATCTGGGTTCATTGTTATAGTTTTGTAGACTAACTGTCAGTTAGTCGGCAAACACCTTTTTGAGATCTCCTTTCATACGAGAGTCAAACAAGCCAGACTTTAGATCTAGGCCTACCTCCTAGTGATCTCCTTGTTTGTTTTTGTAAGTGTTTTACGGCGCTCGCAACTGCATACGGTCATATGAGCTCGCGGGAAACATTAATTAACATTTTTCAGTACGTAGGAATTTTTCAATTTTGCCCGCGTGGCGGCCGAAACCTACTCTTATCGACCACCACGGGATATTTAACGTGCGCACTTGCACCCGGAACCTCCTAGATATTTCGCCCTTGTCCGAGAAGGCTAGGTGTAGATCTTTCCTACCAGAAGATCAGGGGTGTGGCTGAAAGACAGCAGTAAGAAGGAGGCAAGGAGAAGCTGTAGAAAAGCTGCAGAAAGAGTCAGGAGCCCAGACGAGGGGGTGAGGGGCAGAAAGTGGCGACGAATGCAGAAGACAGAACATTGCTAGAGAGCAGGGAAGGAGGTGAAAGGAGATCATTTTAGAGAAGAAAATGTTTGGGTCGCTACCCGCATTCGAACCCGGGACCTTTTAATGAGAAGCGAAGACCTTAACCTCTAGGCCACGAGAGTCTCCATTATAATTGTATTGTAGACTAACTGTCAGTTAGTCGGCAAACATATTTTCGTGACCTCCTTTCATACAATCGTCGAACAAGCCAGACGTTAAGTCTCTAGGCCTACCCCCTACTGATCTCCTTTATTTGTTTTTGTTAGTGTTTTACGGCGCTCGCAACTGCATACGGTCATATGAGCGCGCGGGAAACATTTAACATTTTTCAGTACGTAGGAATTTTTCAATTTTGCCCGGGTGGCGGCCGAAGCCTACTCTTATCGATTTTAGACCACCGAGGGTTCTTTAACGTGCGCACTTGCACCCGGAACCTCCTACATTTTTCGCCCTTGTCCAAGAAGGCTAGATGTTAGATCTTTCCTATCAGAAGATCAGGGGTGTGGCAGAAAGACAGCTGTATGAAGGAGGCAAGGAGAAGCAGTAGAAAGGCTGCAGAAAGAGTCAGGAGCCCAGAGGAGGGGAAACGGAGGTGAGGGGGTGGGGGGGGGGGGGCAGAAAGTGGGGACGAAAGCAGACGACAGAACGTTGCTAGAGAGCAGGGAAGGAGGTGAAGGTAGATAATTTTAGAGAAGAAAATTTTTGGGTCGCTACCCGGATTCGAACCCGGGACCTTTGAATGAGAGGCGAACACCTTAACCTCTAGGCCACGAGAGCCCCCTGGATAAGGACGAAAGACGTTTGATAGGAAAGAAGGAACAAACCACACCAGAGCACCCGCCAACCACCCACTGTTGTGGGGACAGGAAAGTTCCCCAAAAGAAATCGAAACGATATCGTTATCGTTAAGTCAACACGTGAAATAGAGTACTTTAGTTTAGTTTAGTCTTAGTAGAGGGTTTACGGCGTTCGCAACTGCATAAGGTCATATGAGCGCCAGAAAGTTAGAGGTGTTACAAGAGAGTAACAAACATAAAAAAGAAGGAGGGGAGATAAGGACGATATATGTTCGATAGGAAAGAAGAAGCAAACCACACCAGAGCACCCGCCAACCACCCACAATGGAGCTCTGATAGGAGACGGACTTGAAACCCTTCCCCCCCTTTCCCCCCGGAACCCCCCCCCCCCCTAAAAAAACAACCCAACGACCACAAACAAACCTCAAAACAACAACAACAACAACCAAAACACTACAACTACTACTACTGCTACTGCTACCACTACTGCTG
>NW_004798399.1:73025-80380 GCF_000002075.1 Aplysia californica
TACTACTACTACTACTACTACTACTACTACTACTACTACTACTACTACTACTACTACTACTACTACTACTACTAACAATATGTGGCAATTTTAGTCTGTGTCGCGCTTTCATAATTTACAGCGTTCAATGTTCTTTATAAGACATATCATCATCATTATCAGTAGCCTTCAATGACAGAAGAACACAATAAATATTCAGCTTTCATCATTATCAGTAGCCTTCAATGACGGTAGTCACATGCTTTCTCACACAGTAAGGGCTTTGTTATGTACACAACACGAGACAGAAAAGGACATAAACATTTGGTATTGTAAAGTATAAACACGTGTTACAGAGATAAAAGCTGCCACCGGTTAGGGATAGGCCTAATACAGAAACAATTCATGTCAAAAGAGTTCCCAAAACATGAAGCTGATAAGAATTAGGTAAAAAATTAACCCTATCTGTACGCCCTGGGGCCATTTTTTACCCCCGGGGCTGTATTATCCATATTTTAGAATACATGTATTTCTAGTACGAAGATCTCTTGGAAACTTCCAGCATTTCTAAAAAAAAAAGAAGCTTTTTGACAGACTGCTATGCAAAGCGTGCGGATTGGATTAACGAGTAAATTTCCTCTTTGGAAAGTGGTTACTCAGAGTTCCCCACGACGTATGGATATGATAGTAAAACACGACGTATGGATAGGGTTAAACAATCCAAAGATACTTGTCGTGCATATAATCCCAGTTTACAGAACAGAGGCATTTTAGAAACAATATTATGGTACAAGATGGTCGTGAAGAGCTATGTTACAAAGACAGTACGAAACGTTACTCGGAGGCTTGACGAAGTGTGCACGAGTCTGGGATGTAAGTGTTCACTGAATCATGCTGACTATTATTTCAGATCATCATCATCCGGTGCCTTGCCGACTGGCGTGGGCGATCATGGACCTCCACTTCACTCTGTCTTGCGTTGCAGCAATGGTCTCTGTTGTTTTTGCTGCTCCCAGCCATGTTGTCATCTTGTCCAGTATCTTTTTCTCTGTCTGCCTCTGCTTCTCTTTTCATCAAACTTGCTTGTTGTTACAATATTCTCCAATGCTTCTTTCTGCACCGCATGTCCAATGAAATTTTCCTGTCGCTTTCGTATATTCGTCATATGCTGTCGTCAGCAATTTGCTTCAACCAAGACTTCTTCATTTGTTTTATTATTACAGATATCTGCATGTTTTTCTGCGGGGCAAACGAAGCCAGTGAATATTTATTCGCTTTAAGATAAGGCAATATGGATTGCGACCGTGGATTATAAAGGTTCCATGTTGTTGTGCTTCGGGGACGATTTATGTTCAAGGAATTTGTAATTTCTTCTTTTTTTTTACGGAACAAAGGCACAAACTCGCTACCTCAAAAGTGTCGCTTTTAAGCACAAGGGGGCTATCCCGAAAAAATGCTGTTTTGAGAAACTCGAAAGTTTAGTTTTTGCCCCTTGTTCAGTTTCTTTAAAAGACAAGGAAAGTTTTCAATGAAGCCAAACTTCTCCTATAGGTAGGGCAATGCCCACTTTTGGTGTATGTCAAGATTTCTGGACACCCCCTAAATTTGGGTTAGCCTTCTTGTCCTTAAAAGCGACAAATTACAGATTTCTATTTACTCAGTGCCTAGTTTTGAGAAATTTGACGTCAACGATTTTGAGTTTCGTAACATGTCAAGCTTTTTCAAATGCAACTCTTTGAATATCTTGATAACAATTCTGAATTATCTAAACATCTTGACAAAGCAAACAGAACATTCTTGTTTTTGAACTCATGGTCTCTTCTTTAACTCAAAACGACCCAAAAATGTCAGATAGAACTTTGTAATTCTGAGGTAACGAACTGTCCCGTTGACTCAAACTGTTGTTGTTGTTGTTATTATTATTATTATTATTATTGTGATCATTTTATTGTTATTATCATTATTATTACTATTATATTATATTGTTATTATTATTATTATTGTTATTATTATTATTATATTATTATTGTTATTATTATTGTTATTATTATTATTATTATTATTGTTATTATTATTAATTATTATCATTATCATTATTATCATTATTATATTATTATATTATTATTGTTATTATTATTGTTATTAATATTATCATTATTATTATTATTATTATTATTGTTATTATTGTTGTTATTATTATTATTATTATTATTATTATTATTATTATATTATTAATATTATTATCATCATTTTCACTATCCTTATCATTATTACTATTGTTATTATTATTATTATTATAATTATTATTATTATTATTATTATTATTATTATTATTATTATTATTATTATTATTATTATTATCTTTACTCCTCCTAAACAAACAAGGAGTGCCTGTAAAGTAGAGTCAAATAAAAATTGCCCGAATATAAGGGACAAAAAGCTGTCGTAAATAGGTAACAGATTGGCCGGTAGTGGCAGTAAACACAATGGTAGATCTTTCTTTTTTAATGAGCTCCTTCAATAAAAAAAAAATAATTATATTATTTTCTTTTAAAAACCCTGCCGCATTTTGATAGTGGGAAAAACGAATTGTAGATATTACTAGCTGGGCCCCCTTTCGATGAAAGGAATGATCGGTGCTTTAATATCAACTGAAAGTCATTGGCCTACTATATTTACACTCTACTGGAATGGGGAAATAAATCTTGAGAGATGCAAAAAAGTAGGTCTAAATCAGCTATACTCTCAAAACAAAATGCGCCTCGCGAAATATCACTTCCGGATTTTCTAAAATTACAGAGACAGAAGCGTCGGCCTACAAAAGCGATCGGCGAAATAAAGGAATTTAGCTTTTTGCAGCAAAACTGTCTCAAAACTGAAAAAAACAAGGGCGTCATGATCTGGAGAATATTTTAAACAATCTTTTGGAGGAAATCGCATGTCGATCGATGCAGCCATTAAAAAGTCTTTTGAATAGCAAAATTCGGCCAGCACAAATAGATAATAGATGTATGAATCTTATTACAGGTACATCAATAGCAATGTTCTTCAAAGTCCTTTCCTCGAGTGTTTTCAAATACTAATAACATAATGACGTAACTAGTAGTTTGTCAGTCAATGTTGGGCAATGACCTTCTTCTTCTTCTTCTTCCTTGATCTCGATGACAGTAGCTAGACAGTCAGCCCGATGTCGCGCACAAACTGTGCAGTCCGCGTCAAATCTGAGAGACTGCCAAAGAGCTTTCTTCTCAGGGGTAGTCACATTCTGCCACGTCTGTGTACAAGGGTGGCGTAGCGCGGGCAGTGCTGAAGGGTTTATATACATACGGTTAGCGATGACCAATTTTTCAGCTGCATGCAGAGGAGAATCTTTTGAAAAATGTGTATGTGTGCCTGGAGAAAGGCCCCAGTTGTCGGAAATTTTGGATATTGAAATAAGAGTACACGTATTTTGTTCAAGCAAATTCGTGAAACACTTACCCAAAAAAAGAAGAAAAAAAGAAGTAGGACCCACCATCGGCGCCCTCCAACCACCCACACAGACAGACAGAAACAACAGAGGGAAAGAAAAGAAGTAAGACCCACCGGTGACACCCTCCAACCACCAGCAGTATCTCTCTCCGCCCGAGTTGACCGTGACCCTGACCCTGACAGACAATGACCAAGCCAGGCTGGCCATCATCAGTTGATGACCACAGCTGTGTCAATGGGGGAAGGAATACATTGACAGTCGTCACCTTTCATCTATCTCATAAACCGCGGAGAACATTAAAAACGTTTCTCGACAAAAGGGCGGCATTGAAAGAGCTTGTCATGTCGGCTGTGAGTGAGCGAGGTGACTGCGCGTGAGATCGATCACACCGTGAACAATGATCCGCCATGTGCTGACGTCTCGCTTACTTGAACTTTGGTCGTGGGAGAAAAATAAACGTCCAAGGATAATTGATTGTTGAGATAGAGCATTAATATGTGTCGCGACGCGGTGGAATCAGGTGCTCGTCAATTTTTGCGGCATTTAAAGTTATTGGTATCATCTTAAAGCTTGGTTATTTGTGCAATTTGCTTTTGATGAAAGAAATACCCATCTATGTGGAATAGAAGTCGAGATATTTGTGATTGAAGGAGGAAGGGTCTCCCAGTTTCAGTGGTAAAATTAGCTACAAAATGGCCTCCTAAGTTTGACAATTTCAATAGCTTGAGATTCCTTGAAAACGATAAAAGTTCACGTTTTGTGCATTTAATCAACGTTTTTCCCGTGAAATTCACATGGACATGTATTTTTATACGGACACGAAAGGTGCTGAGCCTAAAATCGTGAAATCGATAAAAATTGCCAAAACTAGTGGAAAAGTGCCTACATCTATTTCTTCAATTTTATTATTTTGACGAGCGCCTGATTTCACTAAGATGCTTCACATTTGGAGCTTGCTATCCATATTGTAAAGTTGATTCATTCACAGTGCTTGCCAATGAACTTTGCCCATCTACTTGACGATAATCATGGCCCTGCTCATGGTGCAAAGAACACTTCACCCCGAAATGTGTTTAAAAAAAACTATTTTATTTGATTGCATCGAGCATGAGAGCGGTGATCTTGTGAAGCGTCCCAATATCAGTTTCCTTTAACATTTCTTCCAAAATTGAGTTGTTTTGAAATGATGCGGCAATCGCGATCATTCCGCGGACGATGTGTGCACACTGCAAATCGAGCCTCCGCTAGAGGAAACAGTTCGCGTTTTCAAGGAAAATTAAAAAACTTTCCCATTCGTACATTAATGTGTATTTTGAGTATTTTAGATACGATGATTTTCTCTATCAAACGCATTTCATTGTGTTTCTTTTGCTTTTATTTCCTTGCAATTTTTTTAATCTGTCAGACTACAATCTACGAGCGTCGTAAAACACTTACAAAATAAACACAAAAAAAACACTTGGCCGATAACTGGACAAAACTATTCTGTTTTACAAAGGATCCCCCCCCCCCCTCTATCTCGGTCATGACAACAAAAGTGTTGGGTGAGGGGTGGGGAAAAGCAGAAAGAGTGTGTGGTTGGCGGGTGCTCTGGTGAGGTTTGCTCCTTCTTTCCTACCAAACATCTATCGTCCTGATCTCTCCTCCTTCTTTTTTTGTGTGTGTGTTACTCTCTTGTAACACCTCCAATAGTCGGCAATTATAATATGACCTTATTGTGTTGCAAGTGCTGTAAAACTCTTACTAACAAAAGTTTTATTTACTTGCACAGAACAGACTAAATGCTGTTAAAGTGTTACTGAAAAATAGTTTTGTTTACTTGTACTTGTACGACTATCTGTGGTTAGGCTCTCGGACGCGCAACCGTAAGGTCGTGGGTTCGAATCCCGTCAGGGGCCCGACGTTGTGTCCTAGGGAAAGGCACTTTACACGAATGTTCCTCACTTCACCCAGGTGGAAATGGGTACCCGACTATAGACAGTGGACGATCTTGTCAGTTTGTTAGTGTTTGAGCGCGTGGAATCCGCAGCTTGCACTGTATGCTTCCGTGGAAGCAGAGAATGTTTCTGAGTGTTCTAAGAGGGTCTGCTTGGGTAATAATAGTTGTAAAGCGCTTAGAGCATGCTCTTGAGCATGGATATGCGCTATATAAATGCAATTATTATTATTATTATCTCAAACTTGGCCGGTAACTGGACAAAACGTGTCTGTTTTACAAAGGATCCCCCTGTCTGTCTCGGTCGAGGCCACATAGGTGTTGGGTGAGGGGTGGGGATAAAGCAGAAAGTCTGACTCTATGACTGATGTGCACGGACTTGCCACTTGTCGCGAATAGATAAAAATAGAAAAAGGAAACCGTTGGCGATAGACACAGAGCGCTCAGACACGCCGGGTTTCCAAGCGACCACCCATAATAATAATACTAATAAATAATACATTGCATTTATATAGCGCATTTCCACAAACAAGTGCTCAAGGCGCTGTACAATAATACAAAGAACATATGAAGCGCACAGCTCCTCTAGTAATCTTCTTTCTCTCTCTCTCTCTCTCTCTCTCTCTCCCTCTCTCTCTCTCTCTCTCTCTCTCTCTCTCTCTCTCTATCTCTCTATCTCTCTCTCTCTCTCTCTCTCTCTCTCACTAGCATCGCTCTGTCTGTCTCTCTCTCTCTCTCTCTCTCTCTCTCTCTCTCTCTCTCTCTCTCTCTCTCTCTCTCTCTCTCTCAGTACACCCTTGAGTAAAGACAATCCCACAAAGCTTACACAGACACCCTCGCACACTTTGATGAATACACACAGTCATAAATTCTTACAGAACAGAGCAGCATGAATAAACGATACTGAGAGAACATAATAGATACTGAGAGAATATAATAATATTTGTATTGGGAATATTGGAAATTACAGACTGAAGCTAGACTGAAACAAATGCGTTTTAAGTGCTGATTTAAATTTGGTTAAAGTGGTGGACTCCAGTAGATGAGTTGGTAAAGCGTTCCACAAGGAGGGGGCGTGGTGTGAAAAAGCTCTCCCTCCGAGTCTCTGACTTTTGCTTTGGACAGGTCTTAAAAATCTTTTCGTCGTCGATCTTAAAGGCCGAGATGATATATATTCGATGACCATGTCACAAAGATATGATGGTGCAATGTTGTTGACGCACTTAAAACAAGGAACAATTATTTTGTACTGACGCACTTAAAACAAGGAACAATTATTTTGTACTGAATTCGTGCTTTCACCGGGAGCCAATGTAGTTGAATTAGCATTGGTGTTATATGCTCTTTGAGAGATTTCTTTAAAATTATGCGAGCAGCCATAACTGGTCGCTTTTAAGCACAAGGGGGCTATCCCGAAAAATGCTGTTTTGAGAAAGTCGATCGTAAAGTTTTAGCCCCTTGTTCAATTTCTTCAAAAGACAAGGAAAGTTTTCTCTATAACCAAACAAATATACACACCAGTGAAACCAAACTTCTCCTATAGGTAGAGCGATGCCCACTTTTGGTGTAGGTCAAGATTTTTGGAAATCCCCGAAATTTGGGTTAGCCCGCTTGTCCTTAAGCGACCACCCATAACTGCCTGTCGTGTTTTGCAAGTCGGTTATTGTATAAACGGGTGACGTCAGACATTCAGAGAGACTTATCTTCACAGCTTCGTTGAACAATAACGTGTTACAAGTTTGTCAGGTGCAGTTGATCCCTTGACTAATCTTTCATCTTGTAGTTGTAGGCCTATACTCGATAGTGCGATAAAAACTTCGTGGCGAATTAACTTAGAATGTACTGTCAGATATTCTTTGCAGCTATCCAACATAGGTTCTCCAACTTTTGCAGATTGACAGCCACTCAAACACCTGCGAGAAACTATCTCAAGGCGCATTCCGAGTAACCAACTTAGAGACACTTCTG